>NW_015552706.1:689446-692866 GCF_001515605.1 Sinocyclocheilus anshuiensis | reverse complement strand
CCCATTATATTTTTAGATTGCATGCAATTTAATGTGATGGTATTCAGAGCAACATTTCAGTGAACTTTATGCTCCTGATCATTTCTGTGCAATCAAACAGTTCATTCAGATATTGTTATAACTTAGTACAGAGGTTGTTGTGAAATAGAGCTGACCAGGAATTGATTTCATATTTTAAAGAAGTCTCCTGCTTTGTCTCGTTTGTGGAAGATTTGATGGTATGCTATGCTGTTATACAGGCAGGAGAGAGTTGATTTAAAAAAATGCTGTTTTTGTTTTTCTCTTTTTTTTGTATTATCTAATACTGTTTTAATACAGTATTAAGTAATCAGGGAATAAATTGTTCATGTTTTGAATTTGTTACTTAGTGTAGCTTTTTGTTTGAACTTGGTTTCTTATGAAAGCTTTTTGTTTGGACTGTATAATTTTGTTTTTTCATGAGGCTGTTCTGTGGACTACTGAGCATTTTTTAAACTTAATTTTTAACCCTTTTGGATAGGCTAAAGAATATTTCCCCTCCAAAGAAACCATAAAATAAGTCTTAGACAAACTGCAATTTCTAATCGTCATTATTTTGAAATACATGGAAGAAAGGAGAGAGAGGAGAGATCATGAAGACCGGTAAGAGGAGAGTGTTGTCAGCAGATGCTTCCATGCTGCAGAGCTTTACTTTCATCAGGGGTTGACGTCACACTTTGCGAGGAAGAAGGTCCTTCATTTTAACAAAAGAAGAAACTTGCTTTGAAAGAAAGACTTTATGATTTCTAGATTTTACTTAAATTTCAGGATGACAATGTGTTTTGAAAAATAAGGAACCAATTTATTAAACATTTACAAAGTAATTTACTGAAAAATTTTTACTTTTTTAAGTGGTCGAATATTGTTTTGAAACCTTATTTTTTTACATTTAAATTGTAGTATTTTTTAAAACTTTGTTTGAAACGTATAATATTGTCTGTCTAAAAATACTGAGAAAGGAAGTATTCAGAGAGAAAACTGGATTTTTAGATTTGAGATATTTATGTATATAAACTGCATTAACAAGAACTGTAAGACAATATTTCAGAGTCCTTCATTTTTTACTGTAATTTATTAATTTAATCAATTTGATTTTGCTCAAGTTTAATCTCTAATTATTTGTTTGTTTTAATTGAACAAATCTGTGAAATGTACTTAAATGAAAAGCAAATCTTGTGAAGTTTGAAGTGTACTTGCTCCATTTTAAAGTTTTGTTTCTAACAATGCAATTAATTATGAACAATATTTTGTGAATGAAAAGATTTAATTTGTTGGATTATGTAAATAAGAACATTTTGATCATTCAAAGTTTGATAAAACATGTATAAGATGAAAAAGTATAGCAATTTGAATTTAATAGTCAAATAACAGCCTTAAAAGAAACACCCTGTTTGTCTTAATATGAGATTATTTTTCTCTTTATTTTTTTTTTAGTTAAAATTAAGAGACTTTGAATCAAGTTACTTTAAATTTGCAAACAGTAGGTAGGCCTATGTATTGTAATCGATAGAATAATTTGTTTCTTCAGTTTATTAAGATAGAAAGTGGGAAAAATTGTGTTTATTTATTTTTTAGTCTGTGCATGCAAAGATTCAGTTTTAGCCAAAAAAGGAGCAATTTATTTGATATATGATGGCCTCAAAAACTTGCACATTTTTCATTCATTTATATAATACACGTCAAATTTTGGGAACAAGGCAAACTTCTAGAAATGTGGCTGCTATGTTGATGCTTATTTGGCTTAAACTATCCTTTTACGAAATAGATTATTTATTTGAGTGAAAAGAAATGTATACTATGCTTTATGTGGGTCGAAAATGAGCAGGCCTTGCGAAATATAGACTAAAATATATGCACAAGATCATATCAGACTTCCATACACAGGGCATGTTCATTCACATTTGCAGTGTTTTAGACATGTAGGCCATGTACTTCAATGAGTCATTGTGTTTAAAATGTGACTTTCCCCAGCTATCTTATGATATAGATTGCAACTCTAACTAGATATGCTACTTTGAGTATGAAAGAATAAATTATTTACAATCATAGATGAATCTAATATTCAAGATCCGTTCAGACTGGAACGAAATAATGTATTCGAAATTATTCCCAGGCTTTTTATTGCGCCTTTTATTACCAGAACATGATGGGAAACTATTAATTTGCTAATCTTTATGGTAGAACACGGCAAATCCATAGGCTGCAAGCAGTACTCTTAAAGAGGACAGCACTGGAAGCAGTGCGAATCGTGCCAAAATCGTTATTAAACCGTGCTGAGTCAGGTGCACTGCATTGTGTCACTTAACGGCGTGGATGCTCGGTTCTGTACGAGACCGTTTCTGTTCCGTTCCACACCCCCGATTTCCTCGTCACAGCGCAGATCTCCTCTTCTCTACCAACCCCCTCTGTTCCTCGGCGGTGGGCGGTACAGTGACTGTGCGCACCGCCTCTTTCACGGCGCTGTAGTACTCTCGAGTAGCCCGGTGACTTTATGAATGAAGGCAGGTCTCCCCCTCACTGCCTGCGGGAAGCTGAAGCCGGAGCGCGGCGTGCGTAAAGGGGAGTGATCCAGAGAAGCTCGCCAGCGTTTGCGCAGTGATCTAAAGGCAAATCCTCACATTCGACATCATTAGTTCGATGTGGCTCAAATAAAGGCGCTGGTAAATGGAGTTTAATGCGAAATACAGTACTGTAATTATGCACGTTGATTCCTACATAACAGCGGACACTACAGTGCAACAATAGTACATAATAAGCTACTGTAGTTTAAAAGAGGAGGGTGATATTAGAGTTTGAATCCATCAAATAAAATAGCAACCTTAGAGCTATTTCATGATTGTTTTTTAAGGTCACATGATGTAGCTCTATCATTGGTAGGCATATGCACGTCCTTTGTTTTGCAATAGCAGCCTTTCGACTTACCACATTTCGCCCTGTGCTGACATGGATGCTTATTCGGCTCCTATCTGTTACGTATAGTTTTCTAGCACATTCTGCGCCTGCTCACGTGACTGCGATTCATTGTGGTAATTGGGCGTTGTTAGTGGAAGATGGCTGAAGGTGCACACTGGCCCACATGGTTGAGATGTATGCAGGCCTATGTATGTCATCACTCTGAACAAGATTTTCTGGTGCTGTGACTGAGATAATCAAATTGTACAAGTTTGCTTAACCTAAACATCCGCGCGTACCTGTTCACATTGGATAAAATGGGGTTAGAAAATAAAATAGATAAAAGCTTAACCACACACCAAAAGACGCTGCCAAAATAAATGGCGGGTATGTGAATTTTAGTGCCCATATTTATATTGTGTGCTTCATGATTCACTGTATATTTTATTTGGTAACTTTTACAGATAAGGTTATTTTGTCACAGCATCTTTTATTTGTTTTCTTATATAT
>NW_015552706.1:643107-689306 GCF_001515605.1 Sinocyclocheilus anshuiensis | reverse complement strand
GCCCTCTGGTAAAGCTAACTGTTAAATTGCGTATGATCTTTTCCTTTTTTTAACGCGCTTCTCATGCAAAATACGTGATATCAACTAAAATAAAGCAGTTTAACTTTGATAGTCTTGTCTTTGTAAACTCTTATTCGTCATAGGCTATGTAAAACATTAAGAATTATGAGAGGGCTATATATATATGAACAATTTTTATTTGAGATTTTTAGTAGGCTACTTTAAAAATGTAAACTAAATATGAGCAATTGAAATATAGACTAAAACTTAAGTTTTTTTCTGCCACTAAATGAAACCGCGCGAGACAGAAACTAAAAAAAAACAAAAAAACAATTAACACGTGTGCTTATCTGATTAAATCGTGAGCTTGTGTATTATCCAAAAGCAGCCCAAAGGTGATTCGTGACTTTTGAAGCTGAACCAAGTGTGTTTTGAAATGCAACCTGCCATTTCATTTCTTACTGTACACTTGGCTTTCATGAAATGGCGAGCATAGGAGACGGCGGGGAGAGGGCGGAATCATTTTACACAGATTTATTAAAAACTCATCAAATGTTATTCAACACTGTAATGTCAGGGTAATTTATAATTAGCTTAGAAACTTGATTGGCGTGCAGAAGTCCTCATTTATTACAGCCTGTTACGATGCTTGTCAGATTGCGCCTCGTTAGTTAACGTCATTCTTAAATCGAGTACGTGTTCTTTGTAAAACAACTTTGTGTGTGTGTGAATGAATCACAATGCAAATGTATTTGGGCATATTGAGCTCACTTTATGTCTGTTCACTCTATAGTAAGTCATGCTTGTGTTCTGCTCCCGAGTCACAAAATGGAGGCGCACGAGCGCTTCCATCTTCTCCACGCTGAGTAGGGCACAGGAGAGCGAAGCATGAACTTTTACCCAAACTAAGGGCATATCGCCTTTGCAAACTAAATGGATCCTTAAGTTGTTACTCTCTACAGTTGTTTCTCACATACCACCCACCAAACCAACCCCACCTGCGGGGGGAATGCCTATACATATGGAATTTTTAGAAAGACGCAAACACGCTCGTGCTTGAGCTGCTTTTCTCCGAATAGACTAGATGGGCTGCGCACTGTTTGCGTAAATATCGTACAAGCCGAGAAGAGATTAGTTGCTACAATTATGTTAGCGTGCGCTACTAATAAAACATTTAGACAATTCCTTCTGTTATTGTTGATGAATTATGATTCAGACAATGCCCCTTTTTCAACAAGCCTGGCGGCCTGTTCAGCTGAGAGTGATTTTTTTTGTTGTTGAGTATTTTGAGTTGTTTTTTGCAGCTCACCACAAATTTAATACAGATTTTAATATTTGCTGTTTTATGTCCTGCAATCCCTTCCCCCTTTTTAACAGAGCCGCCATACCTCAACATAATCTGCAGCCTCTTTGAAAAGTTCAGTTGGTTGCTAGTAACCCCAGTCCCCTGCCCTACCCTAGGCTCTTTTTAAAGTCCAGGCCAAAGCGTTCCACATCCACATTGGGGTCAAAGGTTGAGATGCAAGGTTGAGAACTACTTGCAGACAAAACTCTTTGTCGATAACATGAAATCTTTCTCTCTCTCTCTCTCTCTCTCTCTCTCTCTCCATTCCCCATGGCTCTCTGTCTCAGTCAAATGGCCAAGAGAGAAAGAGACGATGACGGATGAGAGGGAGGGGTGTTTCACATGATAATGTGCAGGAAAGGACCTCAGGTTCTCTTCGCTTCACCCCCACCGGCTGCCATTTCGGAGGCCGTTTGCATTCCTCAGCTGAGCATGTCGCTCCCTGCACACTTTGACATGCTTAAAAATTTGCAGCCAAAAGCAGAGTGGTTTCCCCATGCTGTTGAGCCCATGCAAGTCGAAGATCATTTTAGTTCTAAACTCCAAAAACATTTTCAAATAATTTGGAATTGCTTTCAGTGATTTATTTGCCTAATGATTCTAAATTTGGATTGTAGAGATTTAAAATCATTGCTAAAGAGTTTGGTATATCAAGATCATTTGTAGAAAGAGAATGTGAAGATGAATTGTTGGTCTTGTAATTTATGTATTTTTAGCAGATTTTAATTGTTTTCAACTAGCATTCAAATGCTTTTTGCTTATGACAATGAGGACATTCTTTCCTAATTAAACACTTTTTATTGCAATTCTATGCTGCTTTGTGATAGAACAGAATTTAGGCAAAAATCATAATACTCCTTGTGTTTTGCTTTGGTACCGAAATTGGTACCGAGAACCGTGGATTTTCACTGGTATCGGTACCGAATACTGAAATGTTGGTACCGTGACAACACTACTCCAATAGGCACCATGCAGGCAAAAAAAAATATATATGTAAATATATGTAACTTTGTAAAACATGCCACATAAGCTGTGAATCTTTTGTTTGATTTCATTTGAGAAGCCTAAGCTTCAGACTAAACTTTACAAAAGTATAATACTGTTTATCTGTTCATCAATCTCTCTCTCTCTCTCAAATCAGTGTGTGTTGTTACTTTATGTGGAGAATGACATCATTTTGTGATGTAGCTTGTAATGAAAGCAGTTCCTTATTGTTGTCTTTCTCGCTTCATCCTTCTTTTGGAGTTTATTGGTTCAATAATATTCGTATAATTTTGATTTATTTGAATATATCTAATTGCAAAACATCTGGCTTACATCCTTGCAGCTGTTTAGAAGATTTGCCCTTAAAGGGGTCCTATTATGCTCTTTTACAAAGTCTTGATTTTGTTTTGGGGGTGTACTAGAACATGCTCTCATGCTTGGTGGTTCGAAAAACGCATTATTTTTCACATAATTTACATTATTAAAATACCTTTCTCCCCAGCCTGGCACAAACGGCTCGATTAGTTCCGGCTTTGATGAAGGTCCGCCTTCCGAAAAACAAAATGTGTTATGATTGGTTAGCTGTCCCAGTGCGTTGTGATTGGCGAACAGCTTAGACGGTGTTTCAGTACTGCCCCGCCCCTTGCTCCGTCTTTCAGCAAAATCTTTTGGGCGAATCCGGCACTGTACTCCCTCATGTTGTGGAAGCTGTCCTCAGTAAAATGCGCAGCACACAATAGCAAATTGGGGTTATAATGCTCAGGAACAGAGTTAAAAAATAAATTGCAACCACTGTTTCCTGACATCATCCGCTTTCGGAAGCCCAAAGAAAGACGTTTGGGCACAGAGGTGAAAAAACAGCATTTCAGACGGTCGTGCACCAACTGACTAAAATTAAAAAAGTGAAAAAGCATAATAGGACCCCTTTAACAAAACTTGCTCCTCAAATCTTTGTGTTTGTCGAATCCATTTTAGAAAGACACTTTCAGTCACTGGTCACTTTTGCATGGACTATGAAATATTTACTCTGATTTTTCTGCCAGTAGCATAAAAAATTTACTGTCACTGCTCTATAGCAGTCTATGAGAAGCTACAATTTGTCTCTTCTGTTACATTTGAATGCTTGAATGGCAAGAGATATATTTCTACTTGGACACACACACACACACACACACACACACACACACACACACACACACACACACACACACACATATATATATATATATATATATATTTATATGCGTGTGTGTGTATTTATGAATTAATCTGTTTATAATGTTGCATTTGTAGTTTAATGCGTTATTGCACTTTTTCCTGCTCACAATTTCATGATTTTAAAGACTAAAAATGTTTCAGAGCACATTATTTTTCTTTTTAAGCAGTTATTTAATTCAGGACTTGAACATTTCAAATGAAAATACAAAAACGATCGGTAACTTGACTCAAAAGTGCCTGAGGCTCAAGTCCCAGATTTGACGGTTTAATACAGACTTTGTCCACTACTGCCATGCTATTGGCCAGTACCAGTGTTCAATGGCAAGAGGCACAGAGGCGGGAGATTTATTTTTATTGGTTTCATTGTTATACGACTGTATTGCTGGGGCCGGCAGTAAGCAATATATTGCCCCCTCGCTCTCTTCTTCTGGTATGTTACGTGTTGCATCAGCATGTGATGATTGCTAAGCTTGGGGAGTGACCTTTCACCTCTCAGAGGAATAGGGCAAGGGGAAAAAAAGTGGAGCGGCGAGGGGGAGGGAAGGCCTACCAGGTAATGCAGAGCAGAAAGCTCCACAGGGAGGAGTGTAGAAAGAGGGAATGAGAAACAGAGTGAGAAGAAAGCAGGAAAAGTGGGGGATGGGACATCTGTTATTTCTGGTGAAGTTGTCTCACCATCGCTGCTTCTCTCTGTACCACTTTGATTTATGGCTTAACCCTTGCTGTTCCATTCAGCGCCTGGAACCACCACGTCTAGTCCCCCGGGTATCTCCAGTGATGCCTCGCACCTATAGCTTTCTGCACGGCCACCAAGTTGAGCTCCTTAACTTCATCACGAGGATGTTTTCATTGACTTGAGGAACCTCCACGTCCATCTAGACCTTAAACCGCTTACAACGTCCCTCCGTGGACTCGTAGTTACGCAGAGAGCGGGAAAGGGAGGTGTGTGGAACTTAGGATCCGCCCCTTCCCCTCCCACACTTCCCCGCCATTTTCAGTGTTGGCTGCAGAGGCCTTGCTGTATGAAGCTCCGCTGGCAGTTTACTGACTGAAGTTCTGTTTCATGTCTCTCGTCTGCCTACCACTGTCAGTGCATCATGTTAAAAAGGTGGTTTAGCTTTGCATAATTTCAGTTTGTTTTTGGGAGACTGATTAGATTTGGATTTTTAAATGTGATTTATTAATACAATAATAATATATTATAAAAATAAGAGTTGCTTATTGAAAGAATGGCTTTTCCAAAAAAAATGTAACTGAAGAAACATTATTTATTCATCTCAGTTTGCTTAAATTATTGTATTTTACTTAATCATATGTTACTCTAATTTACATTATTTTAATTAACTTCTGTGTTTTTTTTCTTCAGGTGCTATGTGTAGCAAACTCTTCTTGGAGTGAAATATTTCTACAAAGCTATAAATATAAACTTTGCGGTGCTGAGTAATCACAGTCAGCTTCCCCTTTTGCTAGTTGATTTATATTAAAGAAATATTATATTTTTGGATGTATTTTTGTATGTTCCTTTATCATGCATTTGTATTTGAATATGAAGAGTTTGGTTCCAAAATGCGATAAACGCCATTTAAACAAAAAATTTGAGTTTCCGCCAAAATCAGTATTGTATCTGGTCGGTATTGAAAAGTAATTTTTTAAATTTGTAGTCAAAATGCGATATTCGCCGAGTTATTAGGTCATGTTTTCTCCCTTTTTTTCCAAACCGCGACAAACGCCAGTCTCCCTTCTCTGCAGAATGCGATATATCCGCTCAACCAATCACAGCGCACCATTCCACGCACTCTAGACAGTAATGGCGGCGCTTTGAATACACCCGGCATCCTAGTTTTCCTCATCTACTTGTACTTTGTGATCAACGAACAAGGGTTGCACGATAAATCGCATGTGACTGTCATGCGCATCTCGTCAGTAAAGCCGATTCTGTGATTAATAGTAAATCTCCATCACGTGCTTTCAGATGGAGCGGCATTTGATACACAGAGCCGTAGATCACTGAGAAGCTACGCTATATTGCATTCATTAGATGAATCACATTCGATTATGAACGCGATATTGCGCAGCTTGTCAGTGTTAGTGTTTTTATTAATGCGGTTTTCATCTTGCCACTTTCTTGGTAAAGAAAACATATTTTTACTCAAATTAATCAAAATGGATTTATAGCGTTTTGGAACCAAACTATTCATATATAAAGAGTATTTAAAAAAAAAAAAAACACTTTGAAAAGGATTAAAACATTAAAAATGTGGTTTATTTATTTATTTGCTTTCTTTCAGGAAAGTTTACCATACAAAAAATCAGCGCAGTGATTATGTGGACCAAGCTGGCTGTTTAGCAAAAAAAAATTTTTTTTTAACTTCGTAGTAGTAGTGTTCAAACCAATAGTCTTTTTAGCCCAAATTATAGGTTTCACAAGTCCTTTTGATTTTTGCTTTTTTATTTAATAAAGTTATTTTTGGAGAAATTTTTTAAATAAATTCTTGAAAAAATTGCAGCACTGGTTGAACTGACTCCATTACCTGCATGATGAGTTACGCGTGCTTCATTTGGAGGATTTGTAGCCTCTCCTAAATGTTTTAGAAAGAATCCGGGATGCAATTTAATTTCAGATCCCTCTAATGCCCAAATGCAATTGAATTATGGGCAAGTACAAGTTGAATATTTGCTACTTGAATATGTGGACAAATTATAAGGAAAATTAGGTTGATTTATTGATTAGCACTGTATATTATGTTTACATCTTATCCTACACTCGTTATGTAGCTCCAAAAACATTTGGCGACTTTGATTCTTTGATTCGTCTTGTAATTCAGGTATCCGTAATCAGCTGCTTTGCAAAGAGTTACACTCCAGCCCATACTAGAAATAAAAACGTAAAGCAGTGAATATATGTGTGTGAGATGCATGAATGTGTAAGTTATGGAGGAGGGTTAAGGATACAAGTGAATGCTCTTTTCTTGCTGGCATATTCTCTCTCTTTCTGTTTATCTGCCCTTCCCCCGTTTTTAAATCAACTTCACCTCTGATTGGCTGAGGTGGAAATGGCTGAAAGCAAGACAGGAAGTTGCTCGATGAGGGTTGTGACTTCTAAAGGGTGATTTTTGACTTCCTGTGTACTCTGTTTCCTGTTGGACCTGTCGCACGGTGGACCTCGAATGGTTAATTAGTGTTAAATCACTACATTCTGTAGTTTTAAGTCCCATAATTAAATGCCACTGCTTGCCCTTTGAAATGGAGACACTGACCTAAATGTACGGTAATGTAAACTACAAATCACATTAACCTTTTGATTTTATATCCATTGACAATTGTTGGTCAAAATATTGTAGCTCCCTGTATTTCCTCTGGCTCTTTTCTCCAACAAGTGTTACTCTGTAAAAAAATAAATAAATAAAAATCCCACATAATACACAGTTGACAGAAAAGGATTCCTATTGTCTAAAGCTTTTAAGATGATTGCATGGTAAAGCTTGTAGAACAGACACAGTTCACTTTTTTAATACAATGTATCCGTTGAGACTAAATGGAGAGCAATGTTTTGGGAAGCACGTTTATTATCCTCGACAACATGCATTTGTCTTCCAGTTTTGTGTCTTTTCTTCTATTTTGACAGGCCTGTGCTCATCAGAAGTGGTTTGGTGGGTTTTAGCGCGTTTCATACAGTCTTACGTTGGCATGCACCTGTGTATGCTGATGGTGTAGGAGTCTGTCTGTGTGTGTGTGACACATTTGTTCCCTGCACTGTGGGGTTGTTTGTTTAAATGTTTAGATTGCGAGTGTGTCTTGTATGAGCATGGGAGTAGCAGTTTTGCTTATTGCTTGATCATTTTCATAATCCTTTTAAAGAAGTTTTAGATACCACTCTAGGGGTGTGCGATATTGACAAAAAATTATATCTTGATATTTTCTGGGATTTTATCGATAACGATAATTAGACGATATTTTGCGGAGTGTGTTATTGTGCTGGTACCTTAAGGACTGCCGAAGACAGCTGACTCCTAATGTTTTGAATATTCTTCATATTCTGTGTGGTGGTCAGTTCATGCTGATAGAAATTAATCTTTTCCAGATATATTAAACATAAAACGTTGAATACTGATATTTGAAATGATTTAAAACATGAAAGAAATCTAAAAAAGAAAAGAAAGAAAAAGCCGAAATTTGAAATTAAAACCGCCAGCAGGTGGCAGCAAATCACTGTTAATAAGTGAGTCATTGCGATTGAACCGAATCATTTAAACGGCTGATTCATTCAAGAACGAAACACCGTCATGTTGCTCAGAGACACAAAACAGCGCTGTGGCTGTATTCGGAATGATTTTTGTTGGCGAAATAGAGCAAAAACAAGCAATATGGTGTCTAAAACGTAAGTCTCTTAATTAACTTATTGTTTATTGAATTCAATGTCACATTTGTAATCATGGTCATTTTTGGAGAAAAACGGCACTCTTCGTGTGAAATTAACAATTACGATATTATCGCAGACGATATATATCACACACCCCTACCACTGTCAATTCTATTATGCTTTAATTTTTATTAATACTTATATTTTTATGATTTATCATATAAGACAAACTAGAAAACTAGCATGTAAGGGATATAGGCAGCAGACAATGTACATGTGTGTGAGAGTTTGTTTTTGATATGCCAGTGTTTTAGAGTATGTTTGTGAATTTAAGATATAGAATATGTCTATATCTGATTAAAAGAGCCCTGCTGATTCCTCCAAGCCAGCTGAGACTGGCCCATCATGCATCTGGTTATGCTGGAGGTCTTGCTGATATTTAGCAAAGGTACTGGTGGTGCACCTGCTTTGTGTGTGTGTGTGTGTGTGTGTGTGTGTGTGTGTGTGGATTTACTTGGCTATAGCTGTCTCTATAACTAGTTAAAGAGTTACCTAAAAAAAAAAAAAAAAGACAGCATAACTCATTTTAATTCATAGTATTGAATAATATTTATTCAATAGAAATTATAGTGTGTATATATAAAATATTTTAAACATTACATAGCTATAATATTAACAAATTAAAATATCTAAAATACATTAAAATATAATAAAAATATTAAAATAAATGCTGATTTGCATATAATCATTCAAAAGTGTTTATGTTTTTGGAAAAAAAGTCTCTTGTGCTGCATTTATTTTTCTAAAAATACAGCATAACATTAATATTGTGAAACATTATTACAATTTAAAATAACTTTTCTTTTTAAATATATTTTAAAATGTAGTTCCTTTGTTACTCAAGTCTTCAGTGTCACACACTGTAAAAAAGAAAATCAGCTGTGGTTGCCAGAATAATTCTGTAACAATTTTTTTTTAAAATGTACAGTATAAAACTGTAATTTACAATAAACATACATTAATCAGAAGCTGTAACATAAAACCCAAATGTGCATAACTGATAAAAAAAAAACTATTAAGAAACAAAATTATTTAAACAAAATACTTTCAAATGTGAAGTCACACAGGGAATTCTGGGAATATCAGTTTACATTCTTTCACTGTAAATTATAATTTGATTTGCCTTTTTTACTTCTAAAAGCTGTACATTTAACAGTATTTTACTGTAAACAATTACATGACATGTCCTTTCATGTTCCCTGTATATGTAGTATAACCTATTAACAAGGTTTTTTCCTGTAGCATTTTTACAATATTTTACAGTTAAAATTACAGTACATGATCCTTCAGAAACCATTCTAATATGCTAATTGGCTGCTCAAGAAACATTTCTTATTATTATCAATGTTGGTAACATTTATGCTCTTTCTTATTTTTGTGGAAACTGTGATTTAATGCATCCTTGCAGAATGAAAGTACTACCGGTAATTTACAAAAAAATTCTTACTGACCCCAATGGTTTGATTGGTAGTTTATGGTATGCCCTCATTTAGATAGCAAAGTAAACGTGTTTGTGTTTAAGTACGTCTGCGTGGTGCGTGGAGGAACTGAATGTGCTTAATTGTGTCAAGACATATAGCTCTTTCCCTTCAAGGTTTTTTTTTGGCTCATGTGATGCTGTGTGTGCAGAGCAGGGTTTTGCTGATGTTCAAGCTAGTATGTTTCTCTTTACTAAAAGCTTTATGGATTATTTTATGATTATAATTTACTATTATTATTATTATTTTAGTAAAAGCACATCGCAAACTCTTGCTATAGTCTTTGGTAAATCTTATCTCAGGACATATAGTCATATCTTTTTTTTTTTTTACATTCACAAGTTCAAGATAGGAGTAAACTTCAATAATGCGCCGCTGACCCATACAGCTCCTGTAGGACATTACCACATACCAACTAGGCTTGCCGCGATAGACGGTGTTGACAGTGATACCTGAATATTAAATCGCAAAAAGACAGTTTAAATATGAATCCTGCATGTTCCGCTTGCCTCGGTATATATGAATGGCAGAGACGTGGTTTTGTTTACATCACAGAACAGCAGCAGGAGTCTGATTTAATTTATCAAGTGAGGAGAGCTGACTGACAAGAGTGAGTTGAGAAAGACAAGACGATGGCAGAAGAAACGAAACGCAAAAGCACTTGTTTGGCAATATTTTGGATTTTGAAAAGCCTGCTGACTTTTGCCATTTATCTTAGGTGATTTTGGAAGTTTTTTTTTAAACATTCGTTTCTTATTTAATTGGTTCCACATTGTTTGCTGATTTTTACTTTAAACTTCGTGTCGTTTATTTATTTTATTTGACATCAAGGTGTGCCTCCAAGCTTTCTATGTTTTATATATACGCTAAAGTGAGTTTGACGTTGTATTTTGTTGTTGCATTCAAGCAATTGACGCCTAACTGCCGCTAATTCAAAAGTGAAAGTAAAATGCGCACGGCGCTTTTAAGCTATTTAAAAGCGAGGAAAAGGGAAAATTAAAACGAACTAAAAACGAACAATTGTTTTACGGCGAATTGCTGCTATTTCAAAGTGAAAGTAAAATGCGCACGCTGCTTTTACAAGCTATTTAAAAGCGAAGGAAAGCGAGGAAAAGAGGGAACGCCCCCGCCCCCACGGTGATACCGGTATTACCGGTGTTGTCACACGTCGATTAACCGGTGGGAAAATTTCCTCACCGTCACAACCCTAATACCAACCCTCACCCTAACATACATACACCCTCCCCCTAATGCTATTCGCTGGCCTATAGAGTCCTCACCTTTGACCCTTGTAAGGGGTGAATCTCTTTTTTTTCTGTTCTTGTTATTTGGTCTTTTTATGAGCATTTTTATTGTCTTTTAGTGCTGTGTGATTGAACTTGCTATGTTTCAGCGTGTGTTGAGATTCCCATTTTAACTAAAGCCAAATCTAAACATAGATTTTATTTGCCACGCCATAAAATACAGAGAAATCCCATGCAACTCTTTCTGGAGAATGTGAGCATGTTAACAGATTTGGTTCTGTGGTTGGTGTCCCATCATCCACTGCTACATGGCTGGATTTAAGGCCTGCTGCACAACAGGTAAATTGAGTAACGCAAAGTTTAAGCCTGTTTTCATCTCTAAACAATGAAAAATGAGACCAAAAAAACGGAGTCAGTCCTCCTCACCTCTTTCATCTGAATCTTTCATTTCCACGCCGTTGTTGACCAATCAAAGTGGTAAGAGACTTGGTGGGACGTGACACAATGGGTTTAAATGGGTTCAAAGGTGGCAAACAAGAAGGGTTGTTTTTTATCAGTGGGGGTGGGGCTGATAAACTCTGTTGCGGGTGAATGTGGGTGGGATGTGGAAGCGTCAGGTTGGGGGATGGGTTTGGGAACGAGGTGATTGATCGAACAGATTGGTGGTCTCACCCATCGTGTTTGTGTGGCCTTTGCCTTTTGTTAACATTTGAAGTAACTTTTGGTGCTTTCCTGGTCTTAATTTACTTAAAACACACATGAAGTCGTGTTGCATTTCTCCTGATCTTGGAAGCCAATGAAAAAGAAAGTACATAAGTGCTTAAAGGCCTCCAAATCTGCACGGCCATTTTCAAGATTGGACAATGCATGATTTCAGTTGGTTTCATTTGGCCTAGACATGCTCGCATTGCTGGTCTCTGTGGTGTGAAACACCCTTGCAGGATTCTTTGTTCCCTGATTGGCTGTTTTGCCCGCCATTTGCATGAAGGGAAGTTGAAAGCGGGCAAACAGCGCCATTTTCTCTGCTTGTCAACCAGTGGGCGTCAACCTCCTGGAGTTCAGAGTTCTTTAGGGTTTCTGCGCTCAGTTGCCAGAAAAGGGTTGCCCCACCCACATGACCTTTGGCACCCATTTTCCTCCTTGATCCTAAACACATGCATTGCTTCGACGTTTGCTGCTACGCCCTCTAGAGGTTCCAGAGTGCTACAGCTTTGTGTAGGTTATCAGGTCTCCTTATAATTGTGTCATTGTTATGGTGATGGAGCAATGCCATGCTGCAGTTCTCTATTGGACTTTATAGTTGATTCACTCATTTTCCTTCTTTTTTTTTTCCAAGCCTTGCATTGCTTGGACATTGCTGTAGTTACTTGCATTTCTTTGTTTTTCTCCCTCTCTCTTTCTCGGGCGATGAGTTTGGATGCTTCCGGGGCAGCTGGCATTAAACTACATCAGTGTCTAGTTTCAATATGCCCATTCAGTCTCTTCTCTCTCTCTCTCCCGCCTCGCTTCCATGAGCGCCCAGGCATCTTGTTTAATATGTAATAATAATAATAATAGTGATAATATAGTGTTTAATCTACCTTTAAATAATACCTTCTTCTAGATCATTTTGAGATGTTTTGTCTAACCTCACAGGTCCTGTCTTCGATTTTGAAATAATACATGGTGTTAATTTATGAACATAAATCATGTCATATTAGAATTATATTCTACAATCAACACATTCTTGTTAAGGTTTATCCACGTAGTGTTACACCATGTCAAAGTTCTGGACTGATCCAGATCTACTGTTTATGTTTGCATTTATATGTATTTACATTTATGCTTTTATCTTGAGTGACTTGCATCGCATTCAAGATATATATTTTATCAGGTTTTTTAAGTGTCATTAAAAATAAATCATGAATGTGTTAAATGCAATGACTTGAATACCATTCTTTTGTCATGAGCACATTTTAATTTCTCAATTACAGTTCACCTAATTTATTTTTTAGTAATATTTTTGTAGTTTTTAGTTTAGTTTAATAATTGTTTTTTGTTACAAGGTATGTGGTGCAACTCTCCAAAAAAAAAAAAAGGAAATAAACATTTACATTGGGGGGAAAAAAACGACTTGCAAAACATTTTGGAAATGATGATTAAGATGTTTCAGTGTGTGCTGAGATTCCTGTTTTACACTCACATTCAAGGTTATGGAAAACATGTTATTTTTTTTACACCAAACTGAAACTTTTCTTGAAAATTGCATTAAAGTTTTTTTTCAAATTCATATGAAAACAAGATGAATGCAAATATTACATTAATAAAAACTTGACATGTTTTAAACTAGACTTTAAAATATGTTTGCATGCTGTCCATAAGCTGTTGATCAGTAGACAAAAGTAGTTTTTTTTTCAGCTCATAATTACAGTGTTAAAATTTTCCTCAAGAACTTAATTTATATCTGTTCATTCTTATGGCATGTGAAAGGATGAACATTTTCATATCAGAGCTAAAATTAAGTATCATTTATGATGGAAGTTACCATTCAGGTGGATTTATCCCTGTTCTGACTTTGACTTTCACCTTTCCATGCATCTCTTTCCACATCATTTAGATTTAGACAAGACCAGGACCTTTCTGAACGCTAGCTGTCAGTGTAAATCAGCATTTGGATGATGTTAGGTGTCATTAGTATAATTAGGTTTTATGTGATTGTGGGTGTAAACTTGAGAGCAGGTTTTGTTGAAGATGTCTGCGGCTGTAACCGCTACTCTCATTAGTTTTGTATTGGACATATTGACTGCTCTTGTTTCATGATGCAAAGTTGGTGAGGAAGCCTTCTCTAAACCTAATTTTTCTTTTTTCTTTCTCGCTCTACAGGACCAGAAAACTCCAGATCAGAAACATTCCGCCACACCTACAGTGGGAGGTGAGTCTGGGTGTGACTTCTTCGAACTTCAAACTTCAGTTTTTCTCAATCAACACGATGCTCATCACCCAAGAATTCTGCCAAAGTGCCAGGGTTGCTCTTAAGGACGTTTTTTTTTTTTTTCAGACAGATTAAAGCATAATCCTAGAATAAATTATTGTGTACTTGATGATTCTTCTCCATTCATAGACATTATTTTAAGTATGACGTAGAAAACATCCCGGATGTAAATGTTTATGAGTCACCAAAGGGAAATTGCAAAAATGTTACATTGGTTGGACAAACAGATAATCCCAACGAAAAACAAAAATACATGTTTTAATAGTGCCACTAAGGTACTACAGTTTTGCTCTTCTTCTAGAAAATTAAGCTACATATAATAGATCTCTTTAAATATTTATATAAGTATTTTAACATCAACAAAATTACTTTTGAAAATCAGTATTTATTAATTAAAAACTAATTAAGTATTAATTAAAAGGCTATTTTAAAATGTAAAATATTTTTCAACCTCTTCCAAAAAAGAAACCTAAAAAAAAAAAAGTAAAATATATATTTTTATTTTTATTTTTAATATTTTTCAGCAATGCGTCTGTTTAATCTGACTCAGAATAACAAAGTTTGAGCTTTCCCTACATGTTCTGGCAAGGGCAGTGCCCTGTGCTGATGTACACCATACAGCGTCTGTGTGTGTGTGTGTGTGTGTGTGTGTGTGTGTGTGTGTGTGTGCGGGCGTGGCACAGTGCGTGTTTTCTCCGACGGTTGTTGTACTGGCTGACTGTTGTTCTTGCGGGGCGGGGTCTCTCTTGGCACTTCTCCAGCAGGCCCCACTTCTGCCAGCCACTTGCGCCAGCGTCAACCACTAGGAGGCGACCCCTTGGTGGCAAAAACCAGTCTGATGCCAACCAGGTTTTAATGTAGTTCAGTTTGACAGATGTTAAGTTTTGTATGGAGAAATTAAGCCTACTATCATACACAAAATACACACCTGGTTTGGGACAAGTTTTAATCTGAGTTTGTGACATTTTTTTTAACATTGCAGAAACTTCCTATCTTAATTCTTGACATGAGATTTGAAAGTTCAGAATTCCTAAGTGAAATTAGCATGGTTACTAAACAGATAAGACAGGATTCTGAGTTAGGATATTTCTGTAATACAGAATAAAATTAATTAAAAAAAAAATTGTTTAAACTTGTCATTTTTGAAGAGAGCAACCTGGGTAACTTCATTAAATGAACTATACGCTCATGACCTTTAATACTATAACTCTTGTGTGAAACCGATTCAGTCAGCAGGTGCATTGTTGGTTGCTACAATTTTAAGTAAATTAATTTCATTCTCTTTTATCCATTGTAGGTTCTTGATGGTCTGCTTGCCCAGTATGGAACTGTTGAGAACTGTGAACAAGGTAAATAGTTTTGAGTAATACTAATGGAATAATACAATAATTTGTATTACTTATGTCTAAAATATATTTAAAAAAATCATACTGAATACCTGGAAATGCAAGTGCTTTTACAGCATTAATAGAGATTCAAAAATTATAGTTATTTACACTCTCTTTCTCTGTTCTTATTTTTTCCCTAGTGAATACAGACAGTGAGACTGCAGTTGTGAACGTCACATATGAGACACGGGAGCAGGCTAGACAGTGAGTGAACATTCCCCTGAAACCTTCATTTAAAAGCTGAAGTGTCCAAATGGAATTGCAAAAATACTGACTTTTGCCAAATAGATTTCCATTGGCTTCCGTTGTTCGGTCAAACAGATCCTCTCCTCTAACTCACACATGCCGCTGTGCTGGGTTGGTCTTTATTCTCAATGTTTTTAATGGTGTAACCACTGTGTATACAATTTTTAGTTAAAAAAAAAAAACTACAAAAGGCTGTCTGTGCATATTAAGATGCGATAAAATAAAGTATTTTAACATAAGAATGACATATTTCAGCTTTAAAATCGCTTGTCTTTCTGTAATATCATAATCAAATTAAACAGTCACCACAAAGCATGTGTGCTCTCATTATGGTTTTTCCTTGTTTGCGGCTGACACCTACTGGTGACTCAGCTGCTTTGCAAGCTTTATTCAGGTTGGCTAAAAATGAGATCTGTGAGTCTGGATTCTTCATCGGATTAATTTGTAATGTTATTTAATAACCATTTAGTACACTTTGTACAGCAGTCAGCATTCATCCACACCACAGTGACATTTTCTCCCAAGATACTGTCATAAACCCTTATTCATGCATATCATTCATGGTTTTTGTCTAAAAAGGGCAATCCAGAAGCTCAACGGTTACCAGTTTGAGAACAACGCCCTGCGTGTTTCATACATCCCCGACGAAAACTCTGATGTCGACTCTCAACGAGGCCCAGACAACGGCCGTCGTCCCGGATATGGTCCGCGAGGAAACTCCCGCCAGACGTCGCCTGGTTCTCGAATCCCCAACAAACATCACCATCCCGACGTCCCTCTCAGGCTGCTGGTGCCCACGCAATACGTGGGTGCCATTATCGGCAAGGAGGGCGCCACCATCCGTAACATCACCAAGCAAACTCAGAGCAAGTGAGTGATTGAGTGATTGAAATGGAGGAATTGAAAAGAAACTAATTTAATTTAAAATAGTTAGAATAGAATAGTTCACCCTCATGTCACATCAAACCTGTATGATTTTTTTTTCTTGTGCCTTTTTATATTTTACACTGTTCATTGCATAACCTTTACGATACTGCCCTCTCATCTCTCAGGATCGATGTGCATCGTAAAGAGAATGCAGGTGCCGCTGAAAAGCCCATAAGTATCCATTCTACCCCAGAGGGCTGTTCAGCTGCCTGCCGCATGATCTTGGACATCATGATCCAGGAGGCCAAGGACACCAAAACGTGAGTGTCAAGGACAATCGCAACAAGAACAGTCATCCCTTACACCATTAGTTTTTTCTTTAAAATATATAAGTAATAAAGTAATAATGTCCACTGTATATAAATGCATATTTACAATACTATTCATAAGTTTGGGGTCAGTACGTTTTTTTATAAAAAATGTATTTATTACTTTTATTCATTAATAATCAAAAAGCCTTTTTACATTGTTACAAAAGTTTTATATTTCAAATGAGTGCTCTTCTTTTGAACTTTATATTTGTTTAAAACAAATCCAATTTCCACAAAAATATTAAGCATCACAGCTGTTTTCAGCATTGATAGTAATAAGAAATGTTTCTTGAGCAGCAAATCAGTATATTAGAATGATTTCTGAAGGATCATGTGACACTGAAGACTGGAGTAATGATGCTGAAAATTCAGCGTTGACATCACAGGAATAAAGTACATTTTAAAATATATTAAAGTAGAAAACAGATATTTTTATTTGTAATATTATTTCACAATGTCAAGTCACCTTTATTTATATAGCGCTTTATACAATACAGATTGCGTCGAAGCAGCTTTACAGTGTTAAACAGGAAAAACGTGTGCTGATGATGCAAGAGGACAATAGAAAACAGTCAGTTTTAACAGTCAGTATGTCACTGTTTTTAAACAATAATCCTTCTGACCCCAAACTTTCGATTTTGTTTCTGAACCTACAGTTCATTGAAAGGTCATTGTTGGGTCATGTCTGTTCTCAGATCAGTATTAACAGATACTGTTCATTTCTGGTAGTGCTGATGAGGTGCCTCTGAAGGTTCTTGCTCACAACAACTTTGTTGGCCGTTTGATTGGCAAAGAGGGACGCAACCTGAAGAAAGTGGAGCAAGACACTGATACCAAGATCACAATTTCACCGTAAGCAAAGAAAGGACACAAACACAAAACTAAACCAGTGGCCTAATTTTCTACTGAGTGTTCTTAACATGATTTTTTTTCTGAATGTCTCTTCACGCAGACTGCAGGATCTGACCCTTTATAACCCAGAGAGGACAATTACGGTGAAGGGCTCGATCGAAGCATGCTGCCTGGCAGAACAGGAAATCATGAAGAAAGTGCGGGAGGCATATGACAATGACATCGCTGCCATGAATGTGAGTTTGTATAAGAGAGAAAAATGTGTAGGAACACAAAAATAGAGAAGACTTTATTGTAAGTGTAGCTTATTTGGCCAATAAACATGAATTTTAATCCTAATCTGAAAATCTATTCCACCTTCATCCAGCAACAGACCCACCTGATCCCTGGACTAAACCTGGGAGCAATCGGCCTCTTCCCGCCATCCTCTGCCATGCCGCCTCCTGCCCTCGGAAACTCTGTGCCTGGTTCCCCCTATGGCCCTATTGGGGTACAACCAATTTTGTCACTATTCATTATTTGAAAAAATCATAGATATTGATGTCACATAAACTAGGCCTCTGTGGCATCATTACCTTATTATGGTCAGTTAACGCAATTCTCTTTTGTGGCGTTCACCATATGTTGTGGTGTGACGGTCTAAGCAGTTATTCATTTTTTTGTCCCTAACCCAGGCCTCTGAACAGGAGACCGTCCACGTGTACATCCCAGCTCAAGCTGTAGGAGCCCTTATTGGCAAGAAAGGACAGCATATCAAGCAGCTAAGCCGTTTTGCGGGAGCTTCTATTAAGGTAATCTTCATAAAAATGCATTGTGGGTAATCTTTTTGGTTTCCTATGCTTTCAAAAAATAGTATTTACTTTTAAAAGGGATAGTTCACCCAAAAATGAAAATTCTTTTATTATTTCCTTATCTTCAAGTCTTTCCAAACCTGTTGCAATGTTTTCGATTTGTGAACAAATATTTCTTTTCTTTTCTTTTATTCTTCGAAAAATTCGAAAAATTTTAATTTATTTGTAATGCAAAGCTGAATTTTCAGCTTCATTACTCCAGTCTTCAGTGTCACATGATCCTTCAGAAATCATTGATTGTGTTAAATTTCTCCTTATATGTTCCATGGATGAAATTAAATCTTACAGGTTTAGAACAACATGAAGGTGAGTAAACCATGGAAAATTTTCACCTTTGGGTGGTATTATTGTTAAAATGATCACACAGGTAATCTCAAATCAAATATTGTGTTGATATGTCATGTAAAATATTAGGGTTGGGTATCGTTTTTTTTTTTTTCGATACCGGTGCCAAATCGATACTTTTAAAACGGTTCCGGTGCCTGAACCGATACTTATTAAAAAAAATTAAAAATAATTCCCCCAAAAAATGATGGATTGGCCATTAGAATAGAAATAGAATAGAGAGAGTGTAATTGTTAGAGGGTCAAGTTTTTTAATAAAAAAAACAAGCAGATAAAATTAGAAGTAGCATTAGAATAGAGAGTGCTAGAGTTAGAGGGTCAAATGAAGATGAAAGAGATGTGTTTTGAGCCGTTTCTTGAAAATATTAAGGCTGCTTGGATTGAGCGGGGCAGGTCATTCCACCAGGAGGGAACAGTTAATGTAGAAGACCATGAAAGTTTTATCATAGGTAGAATGCAAAATGTTTCAATACAAGCATTTCAGTCAAATGTAATTTATGCAATATTTCAAACCTGCAACCCATGGCAACAGTTTAAAAGTAGCCCAATTCTGTGGAAAAAAACGCGGACTTGGCAACGCTGCATCCAACAAGAGCTGCAGGAGTCAGATTTGACTGATCACAGGTGGAGAATAAGGAGAGATGACTGACAAGACCATGCTGGAGTATTTGCTGCTCAACAGATTCTGAGCTCATTGACAAATATCTGATCTTGTAAGATGTGCTTGCTCCCTTTACACAGAGTGCGTGTGAACGCGAAATCGAAAGTGAAAGTAAACCGCGCAAACGCTCATTCAATAATATTTAAATACACCGCATCCTGAGAGCAGCTCCCTGATGCACCAAAATTATACACAATATTCTCAGTCGGGAAATTATTTTTCACGTGCGGTGCCAGTGATGATGCTTCTTACGTCGGTTTCGGAGAACCAGAGGACAAATATTTCAATCGATCGCTCAGGCATGGCACCGAATTGAGATTCCGAATTTGATTCTGATTCGGTTCTAGTACATACCAGTTACATAGGTACCGTTGCCATATTGGTACCTGGTTTCGGTACCCAACCCTAGTAAAATATTGAAGTTCATGTTCTCTTTTTCTGAAGTTCATAGTTGTGTCAAGATGACTTCAACTCTCTAATGCATTTTTCCTCAGATTGCACCAGCAGAGGCTCCAGACTCAAAAATGCGAATGGTCATTGTTACAGGACCACCTGAGGCCCAGTTCAAGGTTTGCTTGAATGCATGGTTTGCGACCGCAGTAAAGATAGTTTGCGGTTTGATATTCAGATTTCTTTTGGCTATAAATACGCAGCGCGCTGTCATAGACATGCAAATAATACAGAATATCGTTCTCCATGATTTGTGAATTCAGGTGATGCTGTCCTTCGGGCCGAAATCAGGGTTTTTTTTTGTAGTGACTCTTAATTTTATAATGCCTATAGCTCCAAAAGTTGGACACTTAGAGGAATGAAACCGGTGTCATCTTCACCAGCTTGATCTGTGAATTTTTTCACAGCAAAGCTTTTGTCCGTAAACCCCTTAGTAAGTCCGCTAGTAAGGAATGTGAAAGAAAGGCGTTCTTCATGTTTAACGTCTATATGTATGGGAAACTGGTAATGTATATCGAAATATCGGAAATGTGTTTAAAAATCATATCACCGTTATTGAAAAAAATAATATCGCGATACATATTGATATTGAATTATTGTCCAGCCCTAGGTCAGATAACGGTTCAGTCAGTAACATCACCATTCTGATCTGTGAAAAATTGAGAGCAAATTGGGCAGAGCAAAGATTCACAGATCAAGCTGGTGAAGATGACACCGGTTTCATTCCTCTAAGTGTCCAACTTTTGGAGCTATAGGCATTATAAAATTTAGTCGCTACGAAAAAAAACCCTGATTTCGGCCCGAAAGACAGCATCAACTGAATTCACAAATCATGGAGAACGATATTCGGTATTATTTGCGCTGCGTATTTATAGCCAAAAGAAATCTGAATATCAAACCGCAAACCATCTTTACTGCGGTTGTTTTGCGAACTAATTTCAGAACATATTTGAGCGGAATGTGCTGTCAGGAAGACCCAAGTCATTTAAGAAGCCCTGTGTGCTTTAGGCTCAAGGCAGAATATACGGTAAGCTGAAGGAGGAGAACTTCTTTGGCCCCAAAGAGGAAGTGAAGTTGGAGACACACATCAAAGTAGCAGCTGCAGCAGCAGGAAGGGTCATCGGAAAAGGCGGGAAAACCGTAAGTCGTACATCATTAACATATGGCTGAAAAATGTTCGATGACTTAGAGGAAGAGTGTTTTTGAAGTTACTTCATGTTCAAATGTTGAAGAGATTATTACAGAGACAGTTACTTACTAGGTGTGCACAATATATCAGTGACAGTATGGGTATCAGCCATAATTATTTTTTAATGGCTTTAAATTATTTTTATTTATTTGATATACTATGTCAGTCCAATTGATATATTCATGCACATTTTATTATGTTATTTGTTTTTCCCTAATATTGGAAGCAGCAAATAGTCCACTTTATTTAACAAGCTCTATAAGTGTTAAGTTATCTTTTCTAGTCATCTGTTAAAATGTTTTTATGGATGATTACTAAACTAAAACCATAAAAAAATTGTTACTTGACGTAAAATAACCGTCAAAATAAAATATTAAAAACGTATTTTATTTGATCTAATTATCTACTACTGTACTATTATTGTTCAAAAGTTTGTAGAAGATTTGTAAAATTAGAAGTCCTGTACATTTGATAAAAGACTCTTAGAATGGAATAGGAAAGTTGTTTTTTAACATTATAAATGTCTTCACTGTCACTATATATATATTATATATATATATTTTGTGTGTGTGTGTGTGTATATAGTTTCATTCCTCTAAGTGTCCAACTTTTGGAGCTATAGGCATTATAAAATTTAGTCGC
This sequence comes from Sinocyclocheilus anshuiensis, assembly GCF_001515605.1. Lineage (NCBI taxonomy): Eukaryota > Metazoa > Chordata > Actinopteri > Cypriniformes > Cyprinidae > Sinocyclocheilus > Sinocyclocheilus anshuiensis. The sequence continues at coordinate 667,785 of NW_015552706.1, read as the reverse complement.
TACGAAAAAAAACCCTGATTTCGGCCCGAAAGACAGCATCAACTGAATTCACAAATCATGGAGAACGATATTCGGTATTATTTGCGCTGCGTATTTATAGCCAAAAGAAATCTGAATATCAAACCGCAAACCATCTTTACTGCGGTTGTTTTGCGAACTAATTTCAGAACATATTTGAGCGGAATGTGCTGTCAGGAAGACCCAAGTCATTTAAGAAGCCCTGTGTGCTTTAGGCTCAAGGCAGAATATACGGTAAGCTGAAGGAGGAGAACTTCTTTGGCCCCAAAGAGGAAGTGAAGTTGGAGACACACATCAAAGTAGCAGCTGCAGCAGCAGGAAGGGTCATCGGAAAAGGCGGGAAAACCGTAAGTCGTACATCATTAACATATGGCTGAAAAATGTTCGATGACTTAGAGGAAGAGTGTTTTTGAAGTTACTTCATGTTCAAATGTTGAAGAGATTATTACAGAGACAGTTACTTACTAGGTGTGCACAATATATCAGTGACAGTATGGGTATCAGCCATAATTATTTTTTAATGGCTTTAAATTATTTTTATTTATTTGATATACTATGTCAGTCCAATTGATATATTCATGCACATTTTATTATGTTATTTGTTTTTCCCTAATATTGGAAGCAGCAAATAGTCCACTTTATTTAACAAGCTCTATAAGTGTTAAGTTATCTTTTCTAGTCATCTGTTAAAATGTTTTTATGGATGATTACTAAACTAAAACCATAAAAAAATTGTTACTTGACGTAAAATAACCGTCAAAATAAAATATTAAAAACGTATTTTATTTGATCTAATTATCTACTACTGTACTATTATTGTTCAAAAGTTTGTAGAAGATTTGTAAAATTAGAAGTCCTGTACATTTGATAAAAGACTCTTAGAATGGAATAGGAAAGTTGTTTTTTAACATTATAAATGTCTTCACTGTCACTATATATATATTATATATATATATTTTGTGTGTGTGTGTATGTATATATATATATATATATATATATATATGATAACTTCATTAATAAAACAAATTAATGGAATGTGCTAATCAAGTCGATGTTGATGTGTTGATTTAATTGATGTGTGCTTAAACGACCCATCATAGGTGAATGAACTGCAGAACCTCACCGCTGCTGAAGTAGTGGTTCCCCGAGAGCAAACCCCTGATGAACACGACCAGGTCATCGTCAAAATCATCGGCCACTTTTACGCAAGTCAGGTCTGTTGCTTATCTTTCTGTATTCCCTGCACAAATGTCCTTCGCTTAGTTAGGAGTGGACACCTAAAGAGTTTGGTTGACATTTCATTTGGCTAAAACATTACAATAAACTGGCAGAGCAAACAATGCTTATTTTAGACAATTTTTTTTGCCTCCTCTCTAGCTGGCACAGAGGAAGATCAGGGAAATTTTGACACAAGTCAAGCAGCAGCAGAAAGGAGGTACAGGAGGTTCGCAGGGGCCCCATCCGCAGGCCGTGTCTGAGCCGGGGACCCCTCAGGGACTGGCACAAGAACCCAGGAGGAAGTGAGAGGCCGGGGCCGGGACCCAGTCAGACGGACAGACAAATGGGAGGACAAATGAGCGGACTGACTGAGAGAGAGAGTGACACACAGACCTAGCGGTAGACAGGGAGAAATAAGCAGCAAAATGAGAGGGTATTAAAAAAGACAACAAAAATGCCTGTGAGAGGGCGAGGAAGCAAGTTTAGTGAAAATGAACAAGGAAAAAAAAAAAGTTTTTTTTTTCTTTTTTTTTTTAAAGAGAGATAACTAGAAAACAGAGACCAGATGCTAGGCCAGGTGGAGTGACTGAGGATGGCGAGGAGGTCTGTCAAAACGGAGCGCCCTCTGGTGAGAGCTTTTTTTACATAGCTGCTTATTGGGAATAGGGTGTAGTGAAAGTCCCTCAAAAGTGTGTATTCCTAAAGGATTCGAGCTACATGGGACCCTCAGCCATCAGCAGTCACTTCAACATTTTAACTGTTTTTTTTTTTTAAGATAGAGATATATGTATAGAAATGTTTATTCAGAGGTATTATTAATGAAATGCAGTGAGGTAGAGATGGGAAAGAGAGAGCAGAGAATCCATCACAATTTTTGGAGGGCGGGGTCACTAATCAAGTGACTTCTCCCTACCTATCAAGAGACGAGGGGAGGGGCCAAAGTTGTTAACACTGCTCTTGAAGTCCCCCACGCTAAACTGTGGGGGTCACGAGATGAAAAAAAAAAAAAAATGAGGTTGTAAATATAATCTTCATGACTTTGTGTTGAGATGCTGCACGTTTAACCATCGACAATCGAGTACCTGGCTTAAGAGGGTTGCAGTGTTTTTCCGTGGCTTCCCTTTTATGGCTGCGTGCCGTTTGGCCGGCGGGACGTGCGGCGAGAGTTCAGTAAGCGTGTGGGCTAAAGGTGACCTCTGCAGTTGTATTGCAGTGGCTCAGCTTTGATGTGCGGAAACCCATCAATTCCATCCTAAACCACGCCGGCGATGATCGCTGTAGCGCCGCTCACACCCAAACGGCATATTTTATATATATTATATATATATGATATGTGAGTTAACCTGGCCCCTCATTGCATTGGAGCAGGCAGAGAATGAAAATGAACGTACCGCAATTTCAGAAAACGAGACCTAGAGCATCTTTTTTAAAACGTTTTCTCTTTTAGGAATGTGTGATTGACATATTCACATTAAAAAAAAAAAAGCAATCTTAAAACCTGGCCTTCAGACACATTGTTCTGTGTTTTTCCTGAGAATAAATATGCTGTAAAAATATGCAGAGACAGAATCAAGTGAGGACAGTCGGCTGGAATGCCAGGTTTGGGTACAAGTCTGCCTTTAGGTCAAAGGTCAAGAACAGGTGACCGCAAAATGGTTTCTGTGCTCTCTCTCCCCCACTTTGTTCGACATTTGCCGTTGAGGTTGCCAGAGTCCTGGCCTTTCTCACTGATCCTAGAACAGATTAGATAAAATGAAATTAAGAAGAAAAAAAAAACTACCTCAGGGTATTGTTACCTCAGTATTCCTAATTTCTTGTTTCTTTTTCTTTTTTTTGCTTGCTTGCTGGTGTTTTTATATAAAAGCTGATAGTCTTGAATATTTTATTTTTTTAAGGAAGAAATATTTTACTTTTTTTTTTTTTTTACTTTTTCTTTTTGGTATGACTGTATGCGTGAGTGTAATTTTTTTTTTTTTTTTTTTTTTTTTTTTTTGGGTATGAGTGTATGCGTGAGTGTAATTGAGGGTTTTTTTCCCTCACCTGAGCTCAGAAGGACTCCCAGGAAAAATTATGAATTGTTTAGGTGGTCTCTCTCACCCGTAGGCCTTAGGCCAGCCTGGGGGTCCTTGGAGAGTCGCACTTGAAATCACTATTCAATGGAACGTAGGACGGGTCATACCATCTTTTACTGGTGCATAATGAACGTTGCCATACCACAGGATTTTAAGTTTGACGCGTATGCGTTTGTTTGTCATACAAGCTGACCGTAGAATCTAAAAATGGCTTCTTTTTCTAACTTGTGCCATTATTTGTGCACCTGTGGTGTGGTCTTGATCATTCTGCATTGATGGATTTTGACATCATTGGATGACTTACTTGAAAGGGCTTGACTTACTCACCATGCTTGAAAAACGAAAGCATGATGACAATCTTCGGCCCCAAGACACTGAATGTGAGCCATTCAACAACTCTCTCCTGATTTTTGGATTGAGTCTCGTCCTTCCCCATTGTCCTGTGCAAGTGTGCACAAATGTGTTTTCTAATTGAGTTGAAGTGTTAAATCTTTTTGTTGGGGAAGTGGTTTGGGTGTTTTAAAAAGGCAGGAACATAGAAAAACACTCTATGGCCTCGGTCATACTCATTTTTTTAAACTGACTGAGAACATAAAAGGTACCTTTGAAAAACGGAAGCCAAGTAAATTCAAATAAAAACATTCACATCTCTTAAATTGAAACCTGTAAATAATTTGTTTAACGGAACAATCGGATAAAAAAAAACTCTTTGTATTTTTTTTTTAGAATAAAATACTAATTGGATAAAGGATGGAAAGACTTTTAACCGTTAAAGATGGATGGACACTGCCAGATCACATCCTTTTCAGGTTCCATTCAGACGAAGGGTTTGCTAGCATGTTCATGTGCTTTAACCGGTCAAGGTCTTTTATTTTGTTTTTGTGTTTTTATTTTTTTTAAGCTTCCCTTTTTCACACTAGATGGCAGTCTTCTGTTTTCTGCTTGAGGACTGAACTTGTCAATGACTCATCTCCATGGAGACACAATACATACTGCTCTTCAGCCGGGAAAGAAGTGTGTCCTGTTCCAGCCCATAGATTTCTGTCAGACACCGAGACACACTCACGTATAGTTTGGATTTTAGCTAGGTTTCTCCTCGATCAGAGTTCTTTATGCACAGACACCTCTTACACTGCTACTAGTTCATTTGAAATACTAACGAATGATTCATTCTTCACGTAATACCTGTGCCAAACTGGGGTTCACTTTGTGTTTTGTTGTTGTACTCCAGGAAAAAGGAACTAATTAAGACTGTTCGCAGTCAGGAACGGATGCAGTGCTCATATAGATACACGGTTCCCTGTGTACTGCGAGTCGGCCTCCTGTTTGGCACTTGGAAGTGTTTTCTTCTCTCCTTTTTGTTTCAAGGTCCTCCACATGTTGTCGGTGGCGAGGGCTTGAACAAACCGTAGAACCGTTTAGCATACTTGAGCTTCGAAAAGAGATAGTATGTTGTTAACTTATGCAATTCTGTGACGAGTCAAACGAATGGCTGTCGTTTGTCACACGGACTGTTAAGTGTCCACTGGGAAAAGTTGCATTGCAGTGCATAGATTTACACATAGACCACAGGTTGAAGCGCAGCTTAGTTGGGTGTGATCATCATATTGACGTTGCATGCCACTGTTGTATCTCACCGTGCTAGTTTCTGGCCTCTCCTTAAGGAAGACATTTGGGTGCTACAAATGACGAATCAAACCTCACATAACTAGGAACGCTACCTCAAGACTTAGCCATAAGATTGTTTTTATCAAGCAGATGAGAGCGAAAGTGCATGTTACATTTCACTTTTGAGTTTTAATTTATTTTTAGCTCTTCATTTCTGGATAGAATACTACTCCAGCTTAGAGCTGGGACTCTTTGCGGGGCAAGGTGGCAGGACAGGAAACGGATGTGTGGGGTGATTGTTTGCACGGGAGGAGGAACGTCGAAGAGCCTGTGAAATTCTGTTAGTGCACAATTAAGCTCAAATTCTCCCGACGTTGTGACTTATGGTGCATTCAAGTCAAGTCGGAACGCCACTGCAAAGTTGTGGGAAACTCTTTATTGGAATAGTTCACCCAAAGATTTGCTGAAGATTTAGACACCCTTTAGGCCATCCAAGATGTAGATGAGGTTGTTTCTTCATCAGAACAGATTTGGAGACGTTTTACATCACTTGCTCACCAATGGATCCCCTGCAGTGAATGGGTGCCGTCAGAATGAGAGTCCAAACAGCTGATCAACACATCATAGTAATCCACATGACTCCAGTCCATCAGTTACAGTCTTGTGAAGTGAGAAGCTGTGTGTTTGTAAGATTAAATCCATCAAGACGTTTTTAACTTCAAACTGTTGTGAAATGCAAGTCTTCTATCCATAATGCTTTAGTTTGTGGATTACTTGTTATAGTGATTTCTCATTCTGACGGCACCCATTCACTGCAGAGTATCCATTGGTGAGCAATGATGTAATTCTGAATTTTTCCAAATCTGTTCCGATGAAGAAACAAACTCTTCTACATCTTGGATGGCCTGAGGGTGTGTACTTTTTCCAGCAAATTGTCATTTAAGCCCTGAGTTTTCAAGTTGGGGGCGTGTCGGTGAGAAAATATTGCAGGCGCAATGGATCGCATGTACAAAATATAGTAGTATTGTACAATTACGATTACAGCACCTTCTTAAATTGAATAAAAACATAAAGAAAAACCACATCTGATGTGCGTTCTTTATACATCATGTATAGAAGTTAAAAAAATCTTGCACCCATCAAAGTGACTTGAACACACCTGACATCGTAATTACAACTTCAACTCATAAATACAGACTTCCCAGGAGGACTTGGACGCACCATAAGACCTGACTATTATGAAACTAATGGCACAAATGTAACTAGGCCAGCATTCGTAGAGTGACTAACGATACCTCTGTAGACGAAACACACAACTGTGCCTGTTGTGCTATTTCCTCTGTGTCCGATGGCACCACACTACCTCCATGCCATGCAGCCTTGACCCGAAGTACAACCCTCCCCATTTTTTTTTTGGTGAAACTAGATTTAAATCGGTAACAAAATGGCACATTCTGCCCAGAGCTTCTACTAATATTCTGTCCTCCACCTGTAGTCCCATTTTATGACTTCACGGCCTGAATCAAAAGGATCGACTCCTGTAACCATGTTTTAAATTTTTTTTCTTTTTCTTTTTTTGTTGATCTACCTCTTAGAATAAAGACAAACGGATATAGAACAGATCATAAAACTAAAAAGGACACAAAAAGTTAATTTTGAAAATGTTAAGCTTAATGAATCAATAATAATAATAATAATAATAAATGACCTAAGCAACTGGGTAGCAGCATCTCCATATTCTGTAGTGCATAGGAGTCTTTTACTTCCAAAGATGATTTTTCTTCAGTTGTTTTTGAAATTGTTCAGGATGAATTTGGGAATGGAATAAATGGAAATGTGGGAGGGGAAATAAACATGTCAGTTTCACTATCCAATCTCTTTTTTTCTTCATTATTATTATTAAACTGACTTTATTTTGAACTTACAAATTCTTCGTCTTTCTGTTTGATTTATATTTCTGATGGCTTTTTAAATATGACATAGGATTGTATCTCTTATGTTTGCAATAGAATCTGCTCTCTTTCTCTGTGAACCGCAACATAATAGTATCTTTTCAGGCCGCACAGAGCAGCACGATGCTGAAATCGTTTCCATTTTTATGGTTTAATTTCACTTGTAATGATGCAACAGGAGAGTGAAGGTCTGTTGAATTAAATGGGGCACATTTTAGGAGGATGAGAGAGGAAGGAGACCACCTTTACCCCTTCACCCTTCTTAACAGCAGGTGCTGCAGACATTATCAGGACTTTCAGCCTCTGCCTGCCTGATTTTCTTTGATTCTCATCCACAATTGTTTTGAACTCCTTGTAAAGAATACAGAGCATAGATATGAATGTGACAATAAAAGATGAGTAAACAAGTGTCGTCTTGTGTCTGGACTGTATTTGTGTGTTTTTGTCTCTGCTTGGGCACATTTTGCTTAGATTTTCATCCTAATTTAAAATGCTTTATATTACAGTGCACCATTTTTAATATTGACTGCTTGTGTTCTTCAGTGAATTTAATCATTAGATATTCAATGTAATTTTAATGCAAATATTGGCATGGTTTTTGATATGATTACGAGATTCATGTAAACTAATTTGACCAAGATTTGTTGTCACTAATTTGTATCTCAGTAAATATAAGGTTTTGAGTCAAAAGTGCAGTTACACAACTATATATACTTTGTAAAAATAGTTTTGTATTTTGGTTTCAAACACCTCTTAAAGATTTTAACACAGTAGAACTACAGTGAAGGCAGATTTAAAAGAAAAAGGTAGACCTATGTTCTCAAGATAATGAGATTTTTATAGGTCACAAAGTAATATAATTTTAAATGATATTATAAATTAATACATTAATTCATGCAAATGTAATTAATTGATAACAGGATACATTTTGATTGCATTTGGAATATCTAAGTTGAAGTATAAATTGTTTTGTGTGTTACAATTGTTTACTGTATAAATGTAGCTGAAAAGCCTATTATAGCTATGGCAGGTTCCCATTATGATGAGTCTGACAACTAGGCCTGGTCTCCCCATATAATTTGAAAAAACGAGAAAGCGTTGACGTTAGAAAATTAATATGATTTTCTTCAAGGAAAAAAAAGTCTTCTGAAAGTTGTGCAATTAGGCTACGTGAGACCTGAGTGTTTTTCCAGGAAGAAACGAAATTTTTCTCCCCTTCGGTTTAATCGTGGAAGAGGATTAATATTTAAAGAGTTATTACAGAAATCACCAGGAATGATTAAAAAAAAGTATTACTCCATTTTGTATTGCATTTATGTAATGTTTATTTGTTTGTCGCAAACTAGTAGTTGACTGTTGCTTCATCTTTTAATTATTTTTGCATCTATGCATTTTATTAATTCTATTTATCGATTAGTCGTATTAAACGACTGACATACAACTGCTAAACTTTATTTTTTATACTAAATACTTTATACTAAATATTCTTTATACTAAATGAGAACGCTTTTGATGTACGCATAAAATGTGTATTTCCTGTATAAGTCTATGTTTAAATAGACAAATATAAAAGGTAACTCACAACCTAGAACATACATTGTTAGCCTATTGATAATAGAAAATATGAATTAGGTTAAGTAGCCTACTATGTACAAATAATGTACAAATAAAAAGTATTTATGCAATGTTGTGAATATATTTTAAATACACCTATGTGTTGTTATTTGGCTGTAAATATATGTCCTATTTATGAACATCTAAAGGTTTCATTTATAGATCAATGATTGGTGGACATCTGTGACGTAGGCGTCACAGTTCTGACCAATCAGCGTTCGGCGGTAAGTTTCAAAACACAAATGGCGACGGAGAGAACTGAGGCGTGAGTATTGTCTATCAAACCATAAAGACATATGTGGCATTAATAAAATATTTGAATTATTTTATAGTGCTTTATACGTTTAAAATGCCCTGTCGCTATTGGAATCAAATTAGTTCTCTGGCAAGTCGTTATTTGGATGGTGACAGCTAAACGCTGTGTCTAACGTTACCTTAAGTCACCGCTGTAACTGTAGTTTTCGCTAAAATACCATCAATACAGTTATTGTTATTACAATAAAAAGGCGGCCACTCAGTGTGAGCCACCACAGTGATTACATTAACCCTCTAAAGCGTCTTTAAATAATTTGTAACCATTTAGTGTTTGGTGTTAGACCCAAACACCCGTTCTCATAACTCTGTATGACTGTCTTCTTTATATTTGTGACCGCGTACATTCAACATGCTGCCACACTATTTGAAATACTGCACCGATGAACTTTCACGAGAACATTTTAATTAAATAATTTAAGACAGTTACCCTCGGTTTCCAAGACCAGGCTTAAAGGGTTAGTTCACCCAAAAATGGAAATATCTGTCATTAATTACTCACCCTCTATGGGAGGGTCAGAGAGCCTTCAGATTTCATCAAAAATATCTTAAAGGGGTGGTTGATTGCGATTTCAGTTTTTTGATGTTAGTTAGTGTGTAATGTTGCTGTTTGATCATAAACAATATGTGGAATAAAGGTAAATTATGTGAAAAAGAATGCGTTTTTTAACAAACGAAGCATTAACACATGTTAGACTGCACCCCATAAACACAATCAAGCCTATAAAAAAAACAGTCAACCACCCCTTTAAATTGTGTTCCGAAGATGAATGAAGGTCTTACGGGTTTGGAATGACACGAGGGTGAGTAATTAATGACAGAATTTTTTTTTTTTTTTTGGGTGAACTAACCCTTTAAGCTAGTCCTGGACTAAAATGCATGTTTGAGCTGTTTTAACCGAAAGCCAGATGCACTGACATATCATAAAATTTGTCAGTGTTATTGTTTCGTCTCAAGATGCACACCAGTAATGTTTTTTCTAAATCACATTTATAAAAGCTACTTAAATTCCTTAATTGAACTAAGACTTAATCCTGGCTTAGTTTAAGCCCTGTCTGTGAAACCGGGCCTTAATCTTTAATCAGAGGATTAAACAAAATGACCCAAGATATTGAAAGCCTCAAATATTCTCAAGCTGATGTTTGTTTTTACTATGGTCCTTGTTTTTAAGGGCATAAAATATGAACAAATAAGATTTAATAAACACTAAATAATATTCTCTGATTTCAGGCTTCTGGAAAGGACTGACCCTTCCTTCCTGAAATCATGCAACACCACCGAAGTGCAGGAAACAGGAGAGGGAGAAATTATGGCTCCTTATCTGATGGTAAGTTTGTGTTCTGCTATGTGTAACTGTAGTTTATGCCATAACTAACTTTTAAAAAAATTCAACATTATTTAACAATAAATTGGGATTTCCTTCAAATTATTTTATTTATTTTTTAATTGGATTGGCTAATACCCAATTGCCATGGTTTTATTGTAGTAACAATAACTGTAGTACTGTGGTATAAAGTTATTTACATTAAACATATATATACATTAATGAAATATTGATGTTTTATGTTCTGTGATGGTTTGCGTAGGACTGCAGGCGAAAACAGAAGCATATATTCAGACAGCTGTGTGTGGTGGATGACATGATCCAGCTGCTGGCAGGTCTAGAGTCAGCGGATCAGCTGCTGAATGAGCCATGTCCCCAAAACCCAGGTAACACACATCATGGATTATTGTATATGACTGTTCATTGCTACATTTGCGAAATGGTGCTTTGTTTCGGGTGTGTTGGCACACAGGTAGTGAAGCTCGTTCTGCATGGAAAGCATTAAAAGCTGAATATCAAGAGAGAGTTCAGGAGGTGGAGGGGCTGATCAACACTCTCCGGGTTCACATGGAAGAGCTTCAGGGTAAACGGAAGACACTGGAGACTCTACTGTCCATTCTGCAGCTAACGGTAGTCAGACTTTTCTTTTTTCTGTCTGCCTTTCTTTTATCATTCAATTCAGGAATGGCTTTTTATCGGATTCATCTAGCACATAAGATTTATGCATTTGATTAATCTGATAAAAAGCATTTTTTTGCAGGTTGTTGCTGTGTGGCTTTAAACTCATGAACTGAAACAATGATAGCTAAACATGGAGCTTCACTCTTGCATATTCTTACTGTTGTATTGTACATGAAATCTCATTCTTGTTCAGAAAGAGGAGTGCAAAGAGAAGGAGAGAATCACAGCTAAACGAAATCAGAGGGCTGAGGTAAGCCATCCACTCACTTTAGACTTCCAATAATTTCCACTTTTCTTCACCAAAAATGGCTGTGGGATAGGGTGACCATACGGGCCATTTTTACGGGACGCACCCTTGCCAGGATTTCTATATTGCCTAAAATATCCAGGTTTTGGCTGTTTGCACTGTGCAGATCGATTGTTGTATGGCATTATTTCACGAGCTATAGAGAGCAGAGCAGACGGCTCCTTATGCTTTCAAATCGCTCTCGCGGTACTTTGGTGTCATACAATGATCAGTGCGCAGCTTCAAGTCGAACGAACGAACAAACACGTGCGTGTATTTGCATCGCTTTGATCGTTCTCACCTTCTCACGTGTGATGCGCCACGATTGGTCGATTATGAACAATACCTGCATATTATTGGTCAAACTACTTTGGATGTTTTAGACAATATAAAAATCCTGGCCAGGACGTGTCCCGTATAAATGGCACATATGGCCACCCTACTGTGGGACAAACTGGTAGAATCAGCTTGGTTGAATTCTTACTCCTTTCTCTCACACAGAAACAAATGAGCTTTCAGTTGGAAGATTCCCTCCAGGCAGCCCAAAGCGCTATGAATGTGTGTGATTTGCGGCTTTCTAAGTTCAAGGATGAGGTTGAAAAACAGCATGCTCGAATTAGTGACTGGACAATATTAAGAGATGGGTGAGTCTGTATATGTCAGTCTTTTTATTTTTTTTTTGCTACTGTTTTTGCTGTTGTTTGAACTTCAGGGTTCATCAAAGACTCCAAAAAAAATTTAATAATATCCCAGTTTCCACAGAAATGTTAAGCAGCACAACTGTTTTGAACATTGATAATAAAAATAATTAGAAATGTTTCTTCAGTGGCAAATCAGCATATTAGAATAATTTCTGAAGAATCACGTGACACTGAAGACTGGAGTAATAGACCTTTGTCAGGTTAGATGCCATATTGAATTTGAGAGAGAGATGCATAAATCCCTAATTTACAGCTGCATACTTTAGATTTTTAACTGTCATAGTGACTGTGTTAGGTTGCTGATTACAGTGAAGATTCTTCAAATATTCAAAATGTTTTCATAACACAATAAGCTCCCCTTCTCTTCCTCTTATTTTCTTTGTCTCTCAGGCTGCAGACCTTGGTCACAGTGACTCACAGAAACATGCAGTTCAGGCTGCTGTCAGTCAGTTCCTCTGAGCTGTGCCTTGAGCTCTTGCCTCGTGCTGCCGAAAAATCACTTGAACCCCAGCGTGTCTCCATCACCATGACAACCAGCGATGAATTCCATCTCCAGGTACTGTGTCTCAGCATATCTTTCCCTATAGTGATGCTGAGATCTGTGATACATGAAGTGAATGATGAATTGCCAAAGAAAAAACGTGCTTCTAAATTATAAAACATATATTTTGAACATGCCTATATTTTGTACACACACACTTCACTCACATTATGATGATACTATAATTTGTTATGCTGTATTAAATAGGACAAGAATGCAAAAAACATTATCTTCAGCACTATTTACACTACCAAAACTTAAAACATGTGGAACCTCTAAAACTATTTTTGACAAACTTTTGAATTAAACTGATACTGCTGATATTTAAAAAACTAATATTCCTCTAGAACTATATATTTTTTTAAAGCTTTTCTGGTTTTCATTTTCTTTTATTACATTATTGTAAATATATCTCTTTTTCCTTCGTTTCAGGTGTTTCAGGGAACAGCTGGTCTTGGAGAGGAGGCGGTGAATGGGCGTCTTAGGCAAGTGAGCGCGGCCCTTGTGGAGGTGATGGAGCGGTACATAAGTCAAGGAGAGATGCTGTCTGAGATTCAGGCTCTGCACTCCAGGTACATTTTCTTAAAATGTGTACATACGTTTCTCATAAATCTTATTATCATTTCTATATTTTATGGCAGTAAAGTTCAGATTCATCACAAGTTACTGATAAAGAAAAAGGTTCATCTGTGAAATGTTGTCAGCCACATAGTCTTTTTTATTGCTTAGTTTTTATTGCTAAAAAGCTACATTACTACATTAGCTTACATTGATTCTTTTTAATACTACACCATGCAAGCTTGCAATAATGTATTTCATTAAAGTAACCCGTTCACCACTGTCTTTTATGGTTTTATTGGATCTCAGTTGCTGAGAAATGTTTTAATTTAAGTCAACAACACTGGATCTCAACATTACGTTCTATAAAGCAAGAAATGGGAAACTGGCTTTACACTATGAAGAAATTTACTTCCTGTATCTCGTTTAAATTTTTTCGCTTGTTTCGTCAGGTTTGCGATAGATTGGTGTCCTGCTGAAAAGCTTCTGATCTTTCTCAAGACTGCGACCACTGTATGTCAGCTGAGGGCTGAGGAGGGATACCCATCACAAGGCCGAGCTACTCTCCTGTCTGTGAGAAAAGACGGCAAGCTGCTTGATATCACCGATCTACAGGTGAGGAAGAGTGAAAAGGTTTTATTACAATTCACTAATTCATATTTCTTATTTACTAATCATGACGCAAAGCATCAAAATATGCAAATATCCATGTCGTTGCTGATTTTTGCACCAAATTTGTGCCATATTCAAACTTCATAAATGTTATTCCAAATTCTTATAAATTGTACTCATTGTGTTCATGCTGACTTGGTATGTTTTTGAAAAACATTTAAAGTTTCAAGAAAGGTTTCAATTTATCACCACCATCAAGTGTAAAGTAATACCATATTTTCCTTACACATTTAATGCATGTGAGTTTTTATAATTTCAAGTGCAAGTTTTCAAGTGTATTTTTTTCAAGGTAAAAAGTATTTTTTTAAATAAATATCAGGAATTATTAATTCATAGATATCATTATACTTTTACACTTTTGCCCCACTTGACATTTTTACATTCTGAAGTAACCTTGCCTTGGTTTAAAGGTTCCCCCCCCCCACCCCCAGTAAATAGTAGTATAAAATTATGCTAAACTATTTAATGTTTTCTTTTTATGAATTTCATTCATTTAATGATGTTGTATTTTATTATTTTTTTATTGCTTTATTACGATATCAGAACAATTGTATCATTTTTAAAAACTTTTTAATGCTCCTCCAAAAATATCAAAATTAATTTTAATACATAATTTGCTCCTCATAGAGGAGCTGCATTCAAGTCATTGAATGTATGAATTGCATTTTAATGCACGTTTAATAGATTGGTCTTTTTGCATGTGATGTGAGCATAGCTGAGAGGCTATCATGCTGCATTGAGACACAGCATTTTCTGAAAATGTTCCCAAGCCAAGTCATTGGTATATCCCCTCTTATAGGAGGCCATGATGTTACCAGCTCAGATCCTTGCAATGTTTTTCTCTGCCATTTCTGAATTCAGTTTGTTCATTCATGCATCACTGTTTTCAGCCCCCGGTGCAACATCCTGTTCTGACAGAGTGGCTTGAGTTTCTCTCCTCCAATCTGAACATCTGACATCACAAAACTTACTCCAGCCCTGATCTTCTGGTTTGACTTCATCGTGAATGTCATGGCCTGTGTCAGAGTCTATTATATTACACATAATCCATTTGCATTGTACAGTTCTAGTTGTATTGTTGATGCTACATATAAATGAATGTTTGTGTCTGCATTGTGAGTCATAAAGTATTTTCAGACGTTATCTAACCAACCCAGACTGCCATTATTATTATTATTATAATTATTATTTGCATAAATAACCCGTGCCAAACAGTGTTGGGGAACTTGAAAAAAGTAATCTGATTACGTAACTAGCGTTACTTGTAATGCGTTACCCCCAACACTGGTGCCAAAGGATTGGAAAAATCAGCCTTTCAATTTAAGACTCATACTGTATGTTTTCAAGTAGCAAAGAGCTCTGCATTGTTCACCTCAGTAAATACAGGTCACATGACATCTCTCAGCAGTGTAGTTTAAACGTCATGTTTGTGTCTATTAAAAAAACAAAAAGGTACATAAAATGAATCTAAAATGTATTAAATGGCATCCGGTTTTCACTTCCCTCTGATTTACAGTCAGCTCTTGTTTTTCCACACTAGAGGGCAGCACTTCCTGTGAAAAGCATCACATGCATATTGTTCCATCCGCTATGGTCTGACATAACAGGTTAGGTAACGATTTAGACTATATCTGGAGACTCAAGTTTGTTCTTCTGCTGCCTGCATATTTAATCCCCCTTTTTTTTTTTTACTACACAACAGTTGTGTAGAATCATTGTTCACTTCTGAAGTGTTGTATATTTCCATCTCAGACACGAAAAGCTGCTATCACGTTGGCTTCTGGCCACCCCCGGGCTTGTTATGAAACGAGATCAAATTCACAGTCATTTTTTACTTCCTGTGGTTGTTCTGACATACTCCGCTTGGCACTTAGAGCATGACTCCACTTTCTGAACTACTTATCAGCCGTCAGGGGCTGCACAACAGGAGCTGCTCTCATTGGCCAAATAAGATGTGAGGTTTGCTCTGGATTTGGCCAATAGGGAGCTGTGAAAGTGATTATGAGGGCACAATGACCCAGTTCTGGGTCCATGTGTGTGGCGAGCACTGGCATATTCTTGGTTTATTCTGGTGCCTGCAATAAGAAAGGGCCTGGACTACGTGATGTGCTTAGACAATCACCTTTGTAGATCAGATAATGACTTTTGACCCTTTGAGTCCTTTGTAATCACCTCAGTAAACTATTGCTTTCTTGTCCCTCTGGTTTATCCTGAATAAAATCTGGTTTTGTGTATGTAATAAAAGCCTTAAAAAGATCTTACACAGAATTTGTAGTATCTTGTAATCAGTATTTTTTTTGCATAGCTGATTGAACATACTTTCCTTTTTTCATTTCACATCGCTTTGTCATTTAAAAAAAGTGCCAGTTTATTTCTTGCTAGTATTTACTCAAGTCAGTGTAATGAGTTGATTTATAATTAATGAGGGTAGGTATTGTATTTTTTCCCTCACTTGATCAATGTTTTCTGATTACTCGTGTTTACTGTTATTGAATATTTTAACTTTTTCAAAAACTTTCCTGTGTTAGGTATAGTGATTCTATTGTGTGTTAAGGATTCAGTATTATTTAATGTCACGTATGTAAATTTACAGTATTCAATATTTCCAATATTTCTCCACTTTTTTTCCTTGATATATGTATAACCGTTCAAATGCTTGGGGTTGGTAATTTTTATATATATATATATATATATATATATATACACACACACGTGTGTTTGTGCAGTGAAATATTTTTACAATATACATTCTTTTCTATTCATTTCTTTTTTTTGCGCTGAATAAAGTATTATCAAATTGAACTGATCCCAAAATTTTGAACATGAAGTACTAGTTTAATTCTCAGTCCTGTTTAATGGCAGAGCTTATGGAAAAGAATTGGCATAATTTCCTGTCTTCCATACTTGGTACACACATCAGCTCCCACTAGAGGACCCACTTTAACCTTACTATTGAGGACAGCGATGATACATTTTGCCTAGTGCTCTCTTGACATTGAAAAGCAACTTCTTAGTATACCTAGTATACTATATATAGTACTTTATGTAATAAACGTGTTCAGTACACAGATAAACCAACATTTATTCAAGATGCAAGTTAAAAACATTACATAGAGATATTTATTCCAGATATCTACTTGAAAAAGATAAAACATTACATTCTTGTTTCATAAAATGCCTTTATGAAGAAAACAACTGAAATACATGTCTTGATATTCTATAATATGCATACACTCTACTTATATATCTGTGCTTGAATAGATTTATCATCTGTGTTGAGCATGTGAACATTACAAAAAAAAATATATATTATACATTTTAAAACATTTAAAGTATGTATATCATATTTACACATATTTTACAAAGTCACAGGGATGTGAATGTGTGTGACTGTTCATACCACGCATAGCTTGCATTATAGTTACAATGATCTTAATTTTCTGAGTGTGGGTATAGCAGGAACCCAGGCCGGACTGGGTATGAGGAGACGCTTGCCGGTTTTGTGCTGTCGTCCCCTCTCTGGAAGTGGCCTGGAGATCCTTCTGGCCTGGCTGTGACTCCTTGCAAGAGGCATTTTGCACTTGTTCCCCGTGTAGATGCAGTCCAAATGTGAGTGTTTTTGTCTGCTTTATTATTAGCTTAATCTTACCACCCATTTCAGGTAAATACTGAAATTGGCTCAAGGACCCTTTAATCTGCCCTATATGGTTATCAAGCCATAAAGGCTACTGACCGACCATTAGACACCAAAGCGTCCCTTTAAATGTGTCATCAAGTGCTTTTAAGTGCCAAAGGCATGCGTTTGCTTTCTGGTGGGTTCTCTTGGAAAAGAGTTCTAATGTTTGTGCCCGTTCTGTCTTTCAGTGACCCACTTTCACCAGCTTCTTGCAACCTCAGGCGTCAATGCGGAAAGAGAGCAGCTTCTCTGAGTGCATGTTATTCAGCGTGCGCAGGTCAGGAAGTTTGAGCAGCAGCTTGGTGAATCGGGAGGCGTCATTAGGGGCGTTCTTGCTGACGAGGGTTCGGAGAGCCCGGATTAAACTTTCCTGAAGCATCTCCACTGAATTCATGTTTTCAATGCCAAAACGGTCTGTGCAACAGAAACAAACAATGACAGATTGAATTAATTAGTAGATCAAACTAAGGTATAAGATATTTTTGAAGGTTTGGAATGACATTATTTGATTTATCCCTTTAAAGGTATAGTTCACTCAAAAATGAAAATTCTGTCATCATTTATCAACCCTCATGTTGTTTCAAACCCATAAGGCTTTGGTTGATCTTCACAAATTAAGACATTTTTATGAAACCCGAGAGATTTCTGTCCATCCATTGAAGTTCCAGGTAACCAAAAGGTCATAAATCATCATATAAAGCGATCATATTGTTTCAAAAGACTTGGATTAAACTGCTCAATTCATAGGGATTAGTTTTACAATTACTTTTTTGGATCTTCTAAGTTTTGGTTACATTCAATGGAGGAAGAGAAAACTCTGAGGTTTCATTAAAAATATCTGAATTTGTGTTTCGAACATCAACCAAAGTCTTATGGGTTTGGAACAACATGAGGGTGAGTAAATGATCACAGTTTTAATTTTTGAGTGAACTTTCCCTTTAACACTAGTATGCAACCTACCTGCAGACACCAGCACGACTGCAGTGAAGAGTCCCAGTTCTTCTGCAGAGAGCTCTAATGCATTGAGTTTTTCACTGAAGTCGAACATGGTTCCCAGCAGATTGCCCATGCCCATGCTTTTCAGGGCCTCCAGGCTGTAAGTGGTGCCTGAGATGAACGTTACGGTCCTCTCTTTTACGTTGAACAGAGAGGAGAAGCGCACCATGAGGACCTGCAGGAGATAATCAAAAACAAATACACACTTAGTAAAACCATCAAGGCGAAACTGGCATCGTGATCTTGACACAAATCAGATGTTTTAAATAAAACACCATCAACTTACCTCAAACGTTCCGGCCTTCAGCAAAGTGACCTGGTCGTTCTGGGGTAGCGTGCTAAACCCTGGGATGTGTTTGGCGAACTCCACCACCTCTCGCACCGCTGGGGTGAAGCTGAGAGAGAAGTCTTCCCAGATTTCCTGTGGCGTTTTGTTGGGGTCTGAGTAAGGATGCATGTTCATTGGGCAAGCCTGGAAAAAAGAAATCGTCGTCACTTCCAAGTCTTATTTACTTGGTAATCACCTTTAGAGTCACTGATTTAAATATCAAAGGTCTTACCAGCAGAATCTCCTTGCGTTTTTTCCATGGACAGTTCTGCCCCTGGGAGCTGCTGTTCATCTCCTGACTGTGGTGGACGCTAAAGAGGTTACTGTTTGGAGGTCGCTGGCTGTTGTTATTGTGCTGCTGATGTTGCCCAGGTGCTTGGGAGGCTTGAAAATGGAGGCCACTGTCTGGTGGCACCTCGAAGTTGTTACAGTGATGAGCGACATTATTATCATGGTGGTAGATGGTGTTGTGGCCATTGAGGTGGTATCCAGCCATGCAGCGATTGCTGCTTTGGTTGTCCAGCTCATCGTTTTGGGGCACCAGTGCTGGACCTAACTTATCATGGGCGTAGACGAAGGTCTCACGGTGTGCTCTGGTTATGGCAGCAATGGTTTTGTCTACACCTGGACTGGAGCACGGTGGTGGAGAAGAAGTCAGAGATGGGGGACTCTGAGCCGGCTGCACCGATGGGGAGGTTGGGGTCGGAGGGGAAGGGGACGGTGCTACGGGCACTGCGGGGGGCTGGGCTTGCGGTCCCACTGTAAGCCCCGGGCACGGAGATGAGGAAGAGGAAGAGCAGGGGGTGTTGGATGTGATGCTCGCCAGCTGGAATTCATTCTGAAGCTGGTTGTTCACCATGTTGTTCATGGCGTTCTGCATCTCGGCCAGCATACGCTGTTTCTCGCGTTTTGGAATACGGCCGAAACGAACAGCTAGGGGTTAAGAAAGGACAGAAAATGTCACAGATTCGTCATATTTATGTTGTATGTCAATGCTCTGTTTAGAAAAGTTTCAAGGGATGTAGGATATAATGGTTCCATATCAGATACCGGGTGATATTTTATTTTTATTTTTAATCTATTGGTATCAGCTGATATTGGATATGTAGTTGTGTGTGTGTGCTCATTTTATCCCATTTTTACATTACTTTAGCCATAATCTTTTGCTTCAAAGTTAATCTTACAAACAAACACTAATAATTTAAAAACATATTTTACTTTTAATATTGCTTAATATTAATACTAATATTAGTAATATTACTTTTAATTGTAATATTTAGCAAATATCAAGAGTTAATATAAATTGTTATACTGTACAATCATGTGTTAGTTTTTAAATAGTATAAATAAAGTAAATAAATTGTATTAATTTTAATATTTGTATTTATTGGTTATAACATTTTTGAAAGATATCGGCTTATCTGTAGCATTCAGAATTCTAATATTGGCGCATCCCTACATTTTTCTGTAACTGTTTCTCTGTATTTCTCTAAGTTTGGCTGTATAGATATTTACCGTCACGGGACATTCCCACAGACAGACACTTTTTGAAACGGCACTGCTGGCACCGGTTCCGGTTGATCCTCATAATGGTACAGGTTTCATTCTTCAGGCACTTTTTGTACTGGATATTCTGCTGGATGCTGCGTCGAAAGAAACCCTACAGACAAAGCAGATAACGTAAATGTTATTTCGTTTCTTTTTTTTTTCCAATTAATGCTTCTTTATAAAAAAAATTAAATATTTCCAATTAGTAAACTTTTCAAAATATAAAAAAAAAAAAAATGCAATCAACACTATTTTAATGGTGCATGTGTATGTAAATCAATGCTGTTGTCTTACCTTGCATCCCTCACAGGCATGGACACCATAGTGAAAACCGGATGCCACGTCGCCACACACTTTGCACAGCAACACCATTCCATTCAGCTCTGGGTGGAAAGCCAGATGTTATAATCTTTCTCCTGGATACCATACTATACATTATTCAGGTAAAATATGGTTTTTATTGCTTACTAGTAAGGGTGGCAACTGATTTGTTGGGTGAATTGCGTGCACTTCCACCATCTTCGCGGCCTCTTGGGGATCCACCAGAGCATGATGAGTTTCCGTCCTCTCCTGATCCTGAACTCGAGCTGCTGCTGCTGTTGCTACTGCTGCTGGTGTACATACGTGAGAAATCATGGGATCCATTGGGGGATGGTGGGAACGAAGAGCCAAAGCAGGGTTGTGTAAGGGACTGTAGGCTGCTGTTGGAATTCTCACTGTACATGAACACAGGGCTGGTGCGGTTGGGAGAGACTCCACACGAGCCGATGTACGATATTACCCCACCTAGTGACAGAAAAGAAAGCCACATTTACTAGATAGTCCTCATTGCTGCAATGTGGGAACACACAAAGAGGGAGTTGAAAATGTTCTCAGGTATTTTTTCTCCTCCCTAAAATGATGTTGCGGGCACATCCTCATTAAAATGTTCCCATAAATACTTCTCTCCGCTATACAAGCAGTTGCACCAAAACAGATGGCGCTATGGAAACAAGGAAGCTGAGGGAGCTAGAGAATCTGTTTTTGTGGAAAACAGGGATACTTTCTAGGAACTGTTATTGTAAACTGCATGGGGACATTTAAAAAAAATTACAGCGACCACTCCTTTCTTCCTGAGTTTGTGCCTCAGAGGGCGTTTTTAGTGGTTTATAGTTTCAGTGGCACCAGTGTGCCATGTGAGCAAGCCACATGTGTCTATTATTTCCGTTTATAAAACACACAACCTTGCATGATGTGTCAGTAGCACATGCCTAACCACGTGCATTTATGTATGATATTTACAACTCTGTTTTGTTTGAGTTAGATCCTGCTCATTAGCGTCCATCAGCTCAAATCAGATAAGACTAGTCTTGAGGACTTTGCTCTTGAGGAACAGCGCAGTGTTCTAAAGTTTCAATCTTGGCATTGACTCTAGCATGTATACTATTCCCTAGTGTCTGGTACTTCCTTCTGCCTTTCCTAACCTCTGGTCCCCTGAAATCAAACACAGTCCTTTGCTCTCGTTTTACAGTTCCCTCCTGCACACCTCATCAATGCACATGACGGAAAACCATGTTTTGGTGAGATTTGTGCTTATGTTGTTCTCTTGAATGATGCCGCAATAGATAGATAGAAAGATAGATATTGCTAAAAACTGGTATTATCATATGAGAGACCAAAGTTTATACAGTAAATACAGTTGAGAGGTCAATTTTAAGAATTATATTGAGAAGTGTTTGCAAGTATAATCTTTACAGCACTTTGAATGTCAAAGGCAAACTGGTGTAGATGTTACATAACTGTACACTAGCACAAAAGGTCAAAAAGTCACTGTGTCAGGTGGAGCCAAGACAGGGAAACGTGCTGTAGCTTTGACTCCCCTGTGGTGCTCCAGAAAAACTGGTCTCGCATTAGATTTATCAATGCATGTCCACTAGCCTGCAATTTTGAGTGCACTGTGGATATTTCTGGTATAGTTACATGGCAACCGTGGTTTCAGATCTTCTCCCTGCTTATGCTCAAAAACATGCTTTTTCTGGCTCCTGATTGTGTTTCAGTCCAAACACTTGGACTTTCCTAATCATTCTGTCAAAGGAACTGTGTGAGCTGTTGAAGCGCATCATTGGGGAAGCACGCCTCCCCTCCACGTGCGCCACACAAGAACAGCCTCTCAACGAGACTTTCATTAGGCACGCCTCTCAAAACACACCCGCTTTTTAAAAAAGCTTCAGCATTCATTTACGCCTACACGCAATGAGCAAGCCTTTTACACTCTACATTAATAAACGCAGTCAGTGTTTACGTTGGGTTCATTACATTTGAACCCATATTACATTTCATAACACTCAAGTCTGGGCGTTGCGGTGAATTTATATTCACAATAAGGGTGTTGTCAGAAGACGACGCGAACCGGAAAACCTCTCATTCGTGATTAAAACTAAAAACTACAGCGCTCAATAAATAGTAAGCATTAAAAAATCCTGGTAAACATTTTCCCGCTACGTTATATAATTAACTATGCTGTTAACGGTTGCCAAGCAACAGAACGTTGAATATATACATATATAAAATATGTGACCTGAATAAACGACTGACAATTCACTATCGAGCATTCCAGCCGCGTAATCAGATAAACGTAGCTGTCATTTCATTAAACGGTTTCGAACGCGATTCATCCAATTGGAATTGCGTCGAAAACATTCGATAAGGACAAACAAATCCATAGGCTAATTAACCAATTCTAATACACATTTTCCTCTCTTAGTTGTATTATTAACTAAAGTTAGCCACCACAATCCGCTCATTATAAATGTGTTAAGTCCAAGCATCTATAAAAGGCAGAGGCGGGGATATTTTGTGACGCTGTATTCATGTCAGAGGGAGAGAAAAAAACTGTTACGTTAAAGTGGATCAATTTATTGTCCCACTTTTGCAGTGAACACGGGTTAACGTGATGTCCAGCCCCGCGCATCGCTATTCGGCCCAATCGCAGCGCGCACATGGCTGACTGCCGCGTCACACACGGGCAAACACAGCGCGAGGCGGAATTATGTAATGAGCGCCTGCGCTAACCAATGGCTGTAGGCGGAGAGCGGAGAATGAAAACAAAAAGCACATGGCTAGGAACGGCGGTCCATGTGAATCGAGAGAGTATCTTCGACGCTCGCCTGCATCACAGGGATGTCCGTACACCTGACTTTTCAGTTATGACCTAGTTCCCCGAAATTCACGAGAACACTGTGATGTCCCTGCCATAGTTGGGTATTTACATTCTATGTAGGCTATATCCAGAACTTTCATCACGCCAAATACGACAGAAACATATAAAAGTATGCATACTTGGAACAGCCGTTTTCATTTCACACATATGAAGTATTACGTTTTATGAAGGCATAATTAAGTATTTACACACGCTAAAAGCTATTATGTACGTATTTAAACATACCTTCGCGATTATTTCAGAGCCATGCGTCATTTAGTTATTACAAAATGACGCGGTACACCGCTAGATCGATTTACTATCATGTAAAGGAAAATTATTATATATCTGTGCCGTTCTACTGCACCAAGCTATGCTTATAAATGTACAGTGTAGACCCGTTGCGCAACATTCAGAAGTGCGTAATACAAACTTACTAGCATGTCATTTGACAGTGAAGAAGCAGAGAGGCGACTGAAAAATAATAATAACAGAATAATCAACGAGACTTTTTCTAAAAGCATTTAGAAAGACTCACCTGTGTTGTTTGTATCTACTGCTGTCGTCATGTTGAGCCCCAGTAAAGTCATGCAGGTTTATGACAGAATCTCCAATGCGACACCCCGAGAGATGCACTTCAGTTTTTCTTACAGATCGGTTCTTCTTTACGATAAAGTCATAACTGCCACGTAATGACCGTACTAAAACCGCATAAAATACGAGCGCATCTGCTAGATGCTGAGAAAAGATGTGAAACTCTGCGCAAAGACGTCAGGCAAATGTGGTTCATTCAGTAAAAGGGTATCATACGCCAGTGCGCCTGTTACTCGCTCTATCTGTGTCGCTCTGAACTGTTCTGTCAAATCGACCCGGTTTTGCTTTTTGCCTCGTTCCAAAGAGCATGGATGAGATGAGCGCAGGCGCACAGTTGCACGAGGCTCGAAATGTGTCCATGTGACCCCATGAGCCTCGTGGCCCAGTGACACAGTTTCTCCAGAACACATTTCGGTGCGAATTTAAAAGATCCCCGCGCACGTGGCTGCCTCGGCATTGGGAAATGTAGTCTAATGTGAAGAGTTTGAAATCGCCTGATGTCAAGAGGAATAGTTTGTATGACTGTATCTGGTTTCGTGCGTCTCACGCGTGAAACGTGTTTTTGAATGAGGGGGAAGTAAATGTGAAACTCATGGTGGAAGATCTTTGCTCTAGCTACAAAAATAATGCAACAATGCATAAAAAATGTAACCGTGAATATTACAGATCATGTCTAATGTGCCATTTCTAACTTGTTTAATGTCTGATATGATATTATGTGGCAGCAAAAGAGAATTCTTCTGTATTATCACCTAAGTGTATAGATTATTCCATAGAAAAACACGGAGAAATTGCAGAGAA
>NW_015552706.1:640737-640864 GCF_001515605.1 Sinocyclocheilus anshuiensis | reverse complement strand
TATATATATATATTATTAACTTATATAAAAATATAGGCTCATCACTTTCACACACAACACACAATCATAATGTAAAGCTGTGTTATGGGGGATGGGATAAAATAAGATTGTGTGTACATTTTGGTAG
>NW_015552706.1:637839-640727 GCF_001515605.1 Sinocyclocheilus anshuiensis | reverse complement strand
TATATTATTAACTTATATAAAAATATAGGCTCATCACTTTTACGATGCACACACAATCATAATGTAAAGCTGTGTTATGGGGGATGGGATAAAATAAGATTGTGTGTACCTACCATATTTTGGTAGGTATAAAAAACAGAATAAGTCTATGGAATGTCCATATTTAGATAGCTAAGTAAACGTGCATGCTTGTGTTTTGGAATTCATTGTCATTTAAGTTGTTGTTATTTATTAATTCCACAGCTTAAGAACAAGAACTTCAGAAGATCCTCTATGCTAAACTCATGTGTATATCAGTATATGGACATTGTTCTTACGGTGGACTTCTTCCCCCCATCTTACCCTATATATGTGTGTGTGTGTGTGTGTGTGTGGTTATAATATGTAGTTAGGATGCACAAAATCCAAATGTCTAAAGTCGTGTGTTTTGGAGTTATTTTGACCATTTTTTGCGCCTTTTCAGCTTTTGAAGCTATTTTATGGTTATTTTCAAAACAGCAATTTACCCCCAAAATAGGTTTCCACTGTGTCCCAGATAGAGAGCCTCCCTTAGAGAAAAGCGCACCAGCTTTTGGAAAACCATTATCCTCTTTTGGGGCTCCGGCAGGCACGTGCCAGAGAACAAAACCGTGCTACTTAAAAAAAAAAAAAAAAAAAAGACCATCTCGCAGCAATAAAAGGAGTCACATCTATTATGCTGACCATGGTGGCGCTGCATGAGCCGCTAGTTGCATTCACGTGAATCATTCTGGCGCCTTATTGCAGGTATGAATAATCGGTTTCACCTGTATAAGAACAGTGCGTGACACTACACGTGACAAGCGGGTGCAAAACATAAACGTGATGATTCACTGGCGTGGCGAAGAAGTCAATTAATTAAATATCCGTTTATTCATCATCTTCGTCTTCCTGCCTGGTCTCTGGAACACCCTGCCCGTGACAGTATGTCTTGGTATTTTTTTTTTATTGTATATCGTTATGTATATTGTGTAAAAAAAAAAAAAAAAAAAAAAAAAGACCATCTCGCAGCAATAAAAGGAGTCACATCTATTATGCTGACCATGGTGGCGCTGCATGAGCCGCTAGTTGCATTCACGTGAATCATTCTGGCGCCTTATTGCAGGTATGAATAATCGGTTTCACCTGTATAAGAACAGTGCGTGACACTACACGTGACAAGCGGGTGCAAAACATAAACGTGATGATTCACTGGCGTGGCGAAGAACTGTTTGCACCAAGTGTTGCCTGATGTTGTGAACTGACCACGCCTGTCGCTTCTATTTTCGGACTGTATCTTATTGGCAAGTTTTTGAATTTTTGTGCTGTTTTTTTAGACTATCGCGGACACGGATAACAGTGCCTCTGCATAAGCGAGATGGTAAAGTTTTCGTCACGTTTGCACATCACGTTACCTGAACCAAACACCATGTAATCGCTTGAGTAAGTGGACTTATAGCTCGAGTCCCGCGACTTGTAGCTAAAGCACGACTGCGGTTGACACCTCGCTGAGTTGTCACATGCAAAAACACTTTGTACTCTTGCACCGTGCCCGACACGGAGCTCACTGGTGTACCATAATCTTTGTTTATTTGTTACCTGACGCACAGTATCTTGGTCAGTGCTAGATTTCAAAGGCAAAACTTAAGCAGAAACCCAACTGAAATAAAAAATTTAAATATAGGCCTAATAGGCCTTTTTTATATAGGCGAACTTCGAATGTTATGCTGCAGCGAAGAGCATGAATTAACAATGAGTTATTTTGAAATAGATTTTTTTTCCCATAAAGTTATTTGACACGTTTTTTAAGTTATGTATTCGTTATATAACGCCCCTCTGACACGCCTTAGTAAAATATTTAAAGCCAGTTGTTGATTCGATTGTATAGGCTACAGAATTATTTAGCTGCAATAGTAAATCCTACACTGTAAAAAAAAAAAAAAAAAATCGGTAACATTTACAGTAAAATAGGCTACCGGGAGCTGTGGTTGCCGTAAAAAAAAAGGCAAGGCAATTTTAGGTTTTACAGACTTAACTTAAATTCACAGTAAAAAGACGTATTTCATTTACTGATATAATGTTAATATACCAACGTATTGAAGTACTAATATGTGTATTGTACCATTGTAATACACTGATAACCACCAAAAACAGGTGGTGATGAGAAAGACACATGATGAATCAAAGTTCATCACAGCTTTTCCTCAAGCTGAGAAGGGAAATACTTATAGAAGGTGCACAGTGTCATTCACACAAATACCAAACAGCATCATAACACACATGATAGGCTACTGAAATAATGCAATGAACATTAATTTAACAACATTAGATGTAAGATAAAACCCTAATGTACACAACTGATAAGAAGAAACGTTTTTTTTTTTCAATGAGAAAACATCAAATGTGAAGTGTCATGCAGGGAATTGAATGTCAATTTACGGGTTTTCCACTGTAAATTATACAATAACTTGTTATTTTTTCACTTCCAAAAACCGTAATTTTAATAGTAATTTACTGTAAAAGTACATTAAATGTAATCACAGTCATTCACCGTTTATAGGAAATTTATTGTTAACCAATTTAGTTTTTTACTGTAGCATTTTTACAGTCTTTTACTAGCTATTAAAATCACGATCATTTTTTACAGTGTAATGTAATGTTTAAAATGCTTTAAAAGACATTAAGTCCATCTGAGATATCATGAGTATTGTAAATTTGAGCTTAAATATGTGGATTGCATTTACAATGTTACTGCCCTTACAAAAAGATTCTGTTACGCTCTTAAAAATAAAGGTCTTAATGTCATGGTTGAAACCTAGTTGTGTATCTGTGTATGGTATATATATATATATATATATATATATATATATGTTTTTTTTTTTTTTTTTTTT
>NW_015552706.1:622200-637801 GCF_001515605.1 Sinocyclocheilus anshuiensis | reverse complement strand
GTTGATGTTTTGTTGTAGGTGCTATACTCCAAGGTAGGCCTACTTAAAAAAAAAACAACAACATTTAATGTCCAAACCCCGTGGTAGCTATTAAATGATGTAGACACTGTTAATCTCATTATGCTTAACTGTGACATTATTACGTGTTGTTTGCTTTAAACTTGAGATGACACATTAAACCTTACAAATTCTTTAAATAACCTAATAATCCCGGCTCTCCAGACATCACCACACCTTGTCTGTCGTGCATATTTTTAGTAACGATGGTCAATTTAGATAATCAGCACTGGACTCACCGCAGCAAAGCTCTGTAAATCTCAACTATTCTGCTGTAGTTTTATCCCTGTGTTATTCTGTCCTCTTAGTGCTGTCTGGCGCAATAGCGCCCGTGCTCGACAACGTGAGGAAGTCTTTGCATGGCCAACACTCATTAGCCTCTCATCATTGCGGTTTTCCTCCCTCTGGGAACACCAAAGGCGGCAGGACAGCCAAGACCATCCTAACACGTTGGTAAAATATGGACCCGTTCCTTAAAGATGAGCAAAGCAAGAGTATTAGGACATTTAGGCTACATGATTCTGACATTATAGCACTTGGTCTTTTACTACTGACATACAAATACAGCATTTCAAATCAGCCACACAGCGGACTGATTGAGAGCTATTTATAACAATTAATTCTTAACAGAGCTGAAGTAACCGCAAAAGTGAGCAAAGTAGCGTGTATGTTTACGGTAAATCGTCGCTCGCGAAAGGGTTAATACAAGGAGGTAACCATAGAAACAGTGGGCTCTAGAGCGCTTCTCTCAGGATTGGACCACTGATCTATAATATAATATATAGATCAGTGGATCGGGCTAAAATGAACAAAATGCTGTCATTATCACTAGGCTATGTGTTATCATTGTTATATAAAAATAATTAGTTTTGAGCAAGATGAATCTCAACAGATCGCACCCTGCAAATTTACTGTAGCCTGTGAATTCCTAAAACAGACAGTCACTGGAAACTATAACAAGGCTCTGTCATAATTAAAATAAAGTTTTAAAATGGGAAGACTAAACTGCAGCATTATGAATCTAGGTCACTTGAGCCGCCTCCTAACCTACTGTCCGCGTGACTCCAACGAGGCGCTCTTTATTTCTCACTGCTGCTTTAATCACATATTCTTAAATGATCGCTTCATTTCGAGATATCTGGGGTCGAGTTAACCCTTTCTTACGAGGCTCATTTCTATGCGATTTTTGTCAATTTTTTGTAGTGCCTCCATTTCCTGTTTTTAAAATTAAATCATATTTTAATATATTTGAAACGACTTAAAGCAGTTTAATAGCAGCCACTTAACGTCTTCTAACAGCAGACGTATCTCAACTCAAACAGCGACTGGTTATTTGCTTCTGTTGCGCGCGCCTGAGCCTTATGAAGGAAGGACCTTTCAGTCCTCAAGCCAATATTATAGCCTAATAAACGACATTCGAGACCTATTTCATGCATCGATGCGGCACCGAGAGACGTGCTTCCCTGTTTTTCTGCTCGCTGCAGTCGCAGGGTCCCCGTGTGCCATGTGAGTCATCCCGCTCCTAGGACACTGCTGCACGCACCGGAGCGTGACAGCCCTGCTGCGGATGCGCGCGGTCACCCGGCAGGTCCACGTGCGAGCGTGCGGTTACGACTTCAGCTCTGAAGTGGAACAGTAAAGTGGGCGTCGACCCGGCGCTCTGTTTTGGTGGAAAGCGGGTAGTCTCGGTCATCCACTAATGTGAACATCTCAGCGGTCTGAGGGAAACAAAAGCCGTGTAATTGGGTTGTCGCTCTAGTTAAACGTGGATTCGTACAGACACAAACGTTTTATATAGCCTAGGTACTTCGCGTTATAGACAAGACTTGTTTACAACTTGCTATTATTCTTATATAAATTACTTCCATCTAACATTTTTCTTCTGTGGTGGACTCGTAGTGCATTGCTTTACATCTGATAGAGTGATTTGCTCAGGAACTTAATTGTCCTCTCCAGTGTTGGGGGTAACGCATTACAAGTAACGCAAGTTACGTAATCAGATTACTTTGTTCAAGTAACTAGTAAAGTAACGCATTACTTTTTAATTTACAAGAGAATATCTGAGTTACTTTTTCAAATAAGTATCGCAAGTTACTTTTTTTTCCTTCTGTTTATTGATTGACAGCTTTCCTGTCCCCATGTTGAGAGAAATCAGATGTTACTGTAGTTCAAAATAAATATGAATATGCATTAATTCATCTCACTCACACAAAAAAAAACCACATTCAGTATTCCTCAAAATGAATAAAAATAATGCAACTCAGAATATGACGCAAACCTGCAATAATTAAATGTTAAACAACACAAATATCCTTTATGTATTTAATCCCATTCTATTTGCTTCTGACCTTCGATGATCCAGTTCAACCGTACTAATAAGCAAAAATTACTCTAGACAAACATTTGTGTGTCTTTGTTTATTGCTGAAGTGTGTTGAAATTTCTTCTTCTGCATTCTACTTTACTTTCCCTTCAGCCTGAGGCTTATTCATTTCACTTTTGGTGTGAAAAGGCTTTTATATTTGCCAAAAATCTAACTTTTTTATTTTAAAATCAAACAAGCAAGCCCTGTCCAGATTTAAAAAGTAATGCAAAAGTAACGTAACGCATTACTTTCCATAAAAAGTAACTAAGTAACGTAATTAGTTACTTTTTATGGAGTAACGCAATATTGTAATGCATTACTTTTAAAAGTAACTTTCCCCAACACTGGTCCTCTCATGTTCAGCTTACTATGTGGTTTGGGTATCTGATGGTGATGGCTGACGAAGCATAGGCTACGTGATTATAAACATGTTCTTGTTCTTCTCATTCAAGTGGCTTTTGATTAGCTCATTGGAAGCACTGATGTCCCTTCTACAAGATCCCAGGGGACCTTCAGATGACAAACTAGCCCATCATTGTGATCACAGTGTAAGTGATTAGGACAGAAAGCATATATGAAAAGTACGTGGAAACTCATACCATGGGTAGTTGACTCAGCTGTAAAACTGGGAAAAGTTAAAGCTGCAGTCTGTAACTTTTGGCGCTCTAGAGGTTAATAAACAGAACTGCGTGCGTCTTGCGGAAGAACATTGTAGCCGGAGCTACTTCTCTCTGTTTATGTCTATGGCGAATCACGCAGGTACTGGGCTACTCCGCAGCGGTACCTACCCGAACCAGTCTAAATAGTCCGAATATAAACACTTATTATAGGTGTACCGTAGTGATTCAGGACAAGCCAAAAACACGGTTTGGAAAATGGATTCATGGTGTACTCGCTTATTATATAAATTTTGTACATTTTGAACACAAAAAAGTTACGGACTGCAGCTTTAAGAATGAGAAGAGATCTTTTTTTTTTTTACCTTTATAAATCAAACATTAAGAAATCAAATTCTGAATAGTAATCTATAGAAATCCATTAGTCATGTTTCTCTGTGTAGTTCGTAGTCGAGGCATTTATATCACATGGGCCTAACTGAACTCCTACTGGCCTTGATCTTGCATGTTTTGCATGATATAGCAGAATAAATTGATCTTATCATGATATACAGTAGCTGCTATTTCTGGAATCTCATCCACTCCCATATTTACTTAATTACCTTGTGGGAAGTTACAAATTAACATTGTCTTACAAGGCAAAAACAGATCATTTATTAACACTGTTACCAAACTGTACACCTTATCTAAAAAAAAAAAAAAGAATTATAATCTTACTGTTTACATGTTATCAAGTAGAGCCCCGCATGTAGCCTATGCGTTCAGTATAACATGCTTGTAGTTCTGTGAAAGAGAACAGGATAAACCTGGCAAAGAATGCACTCTAGTGGAGAAGAATGATGATTACAGTTCAGTTTTGCACTCAGCGTGTCAAACTCGCAGTTCCCCTTCTAAAAAAATAATAAACAACAGCAGATGTGACATCTGAAGTGGCACCAAATGATCTGTTCACATTTACAGACTGGACATATTTTGTATTTATAAACTGACTGAACTGAAAAAGGGCTAAAATAAATTATTAAGTTTATATATATATATATATATATATATATATATATATATATACAAGACAAGACTTTTCTTTTAAAATAATGTGTTTTAATTACATGTATTTATTTTTTACATAAATTTTACGGGTTGGCAAGGTTTTTTCTTGTTTTGAGAAAAATCACACACATATGTTGTCTGTTAATAGTATTGCATGTTTCAGTATTTTTACAATATTTGTAAGTTTTGCAAAAGTATGTATTTTTTGTATTTAAATAGTAATTACTGTATGCATCTAACAAGTTTCTTCTAGAGCCAAGTTTGTCTGAACACCCAGTAGTGAATGTTAGCATGGCTGTTTGCCAGAATGCATCGCTATTTATTTAATCAAGTACTGTATATTTATGTAGCCTGTTTGTAAAACTGTTACAACTATTAAAGTTGAGCTAATAAACGAATGTGTTAGCTATATTCGTCTGTGAATTCTTTATAAGTTCTCGGTTCATGATTTTAATCATATTTGCATTTACTCCGATATGTTGCCATGCTTTAAAACGTCAATGTTATAATCTTCAGTGCGTCTCTGCATGATGTCATTAATGCAAACCTCAAGACCAACGCGAGCGCCACGAAATATTGTTCCGCATGTGTCCAATCAGTTTCCAAACGCACCGCGCATGCGCCGTGTCCCGTGTGCGCAGATTCAACAAAATATCGGAAAGTGGGCCAAAGGAAGACGATAGGTGAGTTCGGGCGGGGTGTCAGGGGAATTTAAATAACATGTCGATGCAAAATGATGAACAAGTTCGTCGGTGGTTGCGATATGCTTCATTCCGTATTTATATAAGCAGCATGATTGCATGACTTAAAATGGCGTCATTGTCCCACAAGAGCAGACGAAGCGAACTGCTGAAAATGATTGTAATTGTTTTGCTGTATATCTAAAATGGTGGACGCTGCCTGTGCCCAGACGATGGCTCGTGCATGACTCTGGAGTTTCACTGTAGATCAAAAAACTCCCAGTTGCATGCATATAAACAGTGATCGGACGATATCCTTCCTGACACAGTAAACATAATGCATGCAATGTAAAGGTATCAATGCACTCAACAGATGGGAAGGGTACTGAAGGTTAGCTTAGGGTAGCCACATTATTTAGGAAATCTGACCATACATAATGTTTCTATAAATTACATTTTTGCTCTTGGATTCATGTGCTTTCAAGTTCTCAGAACACTATTAAAGCAACATAGCAGCCCTATTTCAGTCATTGTATGCATACCTTTCAATTTTGCTTTTCAACCAATTTCTTTTGTCAAATAAGAATTCTTGCCTTACTGAGAAAAAATTAATGATCGAATTCGGCAATAAAAATCCAATATTTTGTTCCGTTTCCCCAGAATGGCTATAGAAAAGGGGCCTCAAGGACACACGTTCAGCCTGTCACAAATCCTCCTCATCTATAGAGGTAGGTGTTGGTAAAATATCTCCAACTGGAGTAAGTCACAATGACTATGCGATCCACTGTGTTCACGAGTGGAGGACACAGACTGGACACAAGCCTCAGCAAGAAGCCAGCAGGAGCCCATGAATCCCTGGCCGGCCTGAAGAAGAAAAGCCGCGACTTCGCCACCCATGTGCTGAGCACTATCCACAACAGTGTAAATCAAAAACATCACCTGCACAGCAAAGCAAATATCAGCCGTCAGAACGTGTTGAGCTGCCCTGACCAATCTCCAGCAGGGAACCTCGGGCAGGAGGAGAACTGGGAGACGCTGGGGACCTTGGCACTCCTGTCAACCAAGCAGATGGGGGCCGAAGGTTCCCCAGTCAAGAGCAAATCACTGTTTTGTCAGGCCAGTCACAACCACGTGGGGAAGATGGATCCCATGGTATCAAATAGCAACAATCAGCCGAGAGATGGAGGGCAAGTGGGTGCGGTCGTGGGGGTCCCATCGCCAGAGAACAGTCCCGATGGGAAGCGTCGGAATGTGAGGAAAGGCTCCGGCCTTGTGGACACGCAGACCAGCTGCATCCGACAGATCTTGCTGCTGCAACTGGAATTGATTGAACAGCAACAGAAGCAACTTCACAACAAGAGCAAAGAGATTGATGACCTCAAAGCTGAAAAAGAGATGGTACGCTTACAGTTTTGCACTTTTTTCTTCGCCTTTTACGAGATAAAAGGTTAGATGATGGGACTATTTGATGTTAAAGCGGGCGTGTTCACAGTTTCCCACTTGTTATTTTATAACACTTGTTTTGTTTTTTGTTTCACTTAATTCACCTGAACCCAGTGTTTAATACACAGCCTAACACAGGTGTGTGTTTGTAGCTAATGGCACGAATTGAACGCATGGAGCGTCGGCTGCAGATGGTGAAAAAAGAGGGTACAGAATCCCGTCCTTCTCAGACGCCTCGTCGTAAGGAACCTGAGGCTGAGGCTGCTGCCCCAGATGACATCCAGCAATCTGAGGGGCGGGTCCAAACCCCAAAGCAAATGCACTTTGGAAGAGGACAAAAAAGCCTGAAAGGGTATGATTATTAATTTTACTCTGAAATATATAAAGATTTACAAGGATTACTTGCCCTCATGTCGTTCCAAACCTGTGTGATTGACTTTCTTCTGCGGAACACAAAAGAAGATACTTTGATGAATATTATCTTCCATTGTGTGGACCATATGTATCGATACTCGAGACCACGATCAGCAATGCAGCGACTGGCTGGTGGCAAGACAGCAACTTCTTCTTCTTCTTATAGAATTTGCGGCAGGCTAGACGCAAGACAGCAACGTAATGACATTTCATTTAAAAAAGACACCTGACGAAAAAAAAAGACAAATTTCTGGACATTTATAAGAAAACAGCCAAGCGAACAAAACTACATAAATGTTATAGCCTAATAGATAATATGAAATGTCTCCCCAAATAATTTTTTTTTTTTTTTTTTTTTTTTACACGAGGGTGTGTAAATGATGACAGAATTTTCATTTGTGGGTAAGCTATCCCCATTATTTCAAACTAATGTGCTGTAGCTTATTAAATTTTGAGAACTGATAAACTTAAATATGTTATATTTTTTCACCCTCTTAAAGGAGGTTTCTTTTCCAGGACTCCCGGATGAGTAGGTCACGATGTGGGCAGCCCAGGTCATCACCACCACCACAGGATGGCCCAGCTCAGAAGGAGGAACCCCAGGAAGACACGGAGCCCGAATTGCAGTCTCAGTCGTTGGACCTGCCCTACCTGACTACCACAGAGATGTACCTCTGTCGCTGGCATCAGCTGCCTCCATCGCCATGGCGACACCCCTCACCTGTGCATGAGGACACAGTTGCAGGTTGGGAGAAATTTAAGTCATTTCTCTGTTAATGATTTTAATTATATATTAATTATAAGGAAAACTTCAGATTGTCAAATTTATCACCATATATAGTCCCTTCATGGCGGGACAGCATCTTAGAGCCTTTGGGGCAGAAAGAGGCGTCGGACATCCCTGAGGTTAGTGAGACGTGTAAGCACCCCAAGATGCAATGCTGCATTAAAAAAAAAAAAAAAAACTAAAGGATTCCAGGTTTGTGCTGCTTGTTTGTAGGACTGCACAATTTGACCAAAAACTGTGCTGGTGGATTATACAACTGTATAATTACAATACTAATATATATTATATATGCCTGTCCCAGTTTCTTTTGATAGCTTTTGACAGCAACTGGTTTATAAGTGCTGTTTGAGAAAATGGTTTGTGCACGTTGAGTTCCCAAATCCATTTTATAATCGACCCAGACTCTCTCACTTAGCCATATTGCAATTTTGGTTTTATTTCGATTAATTGTTCAGCCTGTGATGCATTTAAATGCTCATACTTCTGTGCAGTGTCTAGATGATAATGTCTTTCTGAAGAGGCATTCAAAACTTGAGCTGGATGAGAAGAGGAGGAAGAGGTGATGCTTGGTTTTTTGTTCTTCTATATAGCATCCAATAGATTAGAGCATTTGCAAATCTGTCCCTTAATCTCATTTCTCTTTTTCAGGTGGGATATCCAGCGTATTCGAGAGCAGAGGATGTTTCAGCGCCTGCAGCAGAGGATGAACAGAAGGAAGGTCATTCAGGAGAGCGAACCAGAGCTGCTCTCCTTCTATCCCGACCCTGAGGATGGTATGTCAGCAGATGGCTTTTTTCCTGTATGCCTTAAAAAGTATTTGGTCTGGTCTTTTAAAGTGCTTGTTTCTGTGTCTGTCCTCAGTGGAGTCTATTATGGTGACACCCTTCCTACCAGTGGTGGCTTTTGGACGACCTCTTCCCAATCTGAAACAGCAGTAAGTTCAATCGAGGTTTCATATTTTCATATTGCTAATCATGTCAATGTAATAATGTCAATCTTGATTTGATTGCAGTACATATGTATTTATTTATTTTTTAATTCAACAGAAACTTTGACCTGCCCTGGCTGGAGGAGCGTAGTCGTTGTAGTCGAGCAGAGGTGACCAAGAAACGGATGCCTCATCGGACATGTCGCAAATGAAAGCTCATTCGTTCACATGTTGTGGTCTCATCTCTCGTACACACCTATATTGCACTTTCAGATCTTCAGAAGCAGATTGAAGGGTGAATTTTGGATCTCCCTAAAGTCCAAGTGGTATCTGTGAGAAACTGTGTTTTGCTCTGTAATGTCTGAGAAACAAGCTCTCCCAACACCACACCCATGATCACAGTGCTGAATATAACACTTCAGTGTTCGCGTTTGCGTCATACTTTGCAGGATAGCTTGAGCAGTGTGGACCAAAGCTTCTACCATAACACATCAAGAGCTGCCGTTAAATATCAAAACTGTACATGCTGTGCTTTTTGGTGTGTGAGTTCTCTCAGTCACATAAAGGGAAAAATGATGAAAACCGGTTACAGAAGCATTGTAACATAAGGCTTTGTTCAATGGAAACGTGTAAGATACTTGTAACTAAAGAAATTATTTCAAATATTAAAACAAGTCATATTATGGATATATTGTGCTTCCATGTGTTTTAATGAATACTTGTTTTGAATGCTAAATCACAGAATTCTTCTTGACTTTTATGTTTGGCTAGAAAAAAAGGGTATTGGAATGGGATTCAACTAGGAAACTGGAGTGAGCTTAGGAGAAGTGTGACGGGGGTCCTCTTTTCATTCTTGTAGTTTAAGAACCTTTGTTCTTCAGGCAATAAATTATGTAGAAGAAAAGATGTTTTTACAAGTTAATACGCTCAGCTGCAGTTTCTTGGTTCAAAATGCTGCATTATGTCAAAAGTATTTGATGCAAACAAATTACATCACTGCGGTCATCAGTTTTAAGAGAATTAGCCTATACTTTGTGTGAGAAATTGAAATGGTTACCACCATGGTACATATAAAAAGCACATACTTTTTGTTGGTGCTTTTATGGTCCATTACACACAAAGAAGAGGCAAATATACCATAATGCATTTGGTGCTCCAGTTGTATTTCAAAAAACACTATGGTGCCTCTTAAAAAGAGCATGGTACTGTATTTTGTTGTACTTGCCTCAAAAAATAATGGAAAATCAATGCTACTGAAGATTCACTACCACTATCCTGGTACCACATGTCAACAGCCCAAATTATGCCAGCACCGTGGTATATTTTGTTACTGTTTTTATTAACCTCAAAAAAGGTACTGAATGATTACAGTATTAATGTACTATGGTACTCCAAGGTACTCAAAATAATTTCTTAGTAATACCATGGTAGTTTACTATTAAGATGTTCTCACCTAAAAAAAAAAAAAAAACTGAATGAACGATCCCAAAAGTAATGATCCCAAATCACTTTTCCTAAAAGTTTGGGATCAGTAAGATTTTTAATGTGTTTTAAAGAAGTCTCTTCTGTTCATCATGGCTGGATTTATTTGACCAAAAATACAGAAAAAAACAGTAATTGTGCTGTAAAATATCATTTAATATAATGGTTTTCTATTTTGATATACTTTAAATTTTATTTCTGTGATGCAAAGCTGATTTTTCATCATCATTACTCCAGTCTTTAGTGTCACATGATCCTTCAGAAATCATTCTAATATGCTGATTTATTATCATTGTTAAAAACTGCTGCTTAATATTTTTTTTGGAACCTGTGATATTTTTTTCAGGATTATTTGATGAATAAATTTCAATCTTCAGTCTATTATAACGTTTTATCAATTTAACACATCCTTGCTGAATAAAAGCATTTCTTTCAAAAAATAAATAAAAGAAAAATTACGAACAGTACTGTATATTGTTACAAAAGATTTCTATTTTGAATAAATGCTGGTT
Source organism: Sinocyclocheilus anshuiensis (assembly GCF_001515605.1). NCBI lineage: Eukaryota > Metazoa > Chordata > Actinopteri > Cypriniformes > Cyprinidae > Sinocyclocheilus > Sinocyclocheilus anshuiensis. The sequence goes on along the minus strand of NW_015552706.1, from coordinate 627,470 downwards.
TTTTTACTTTTTATTAATCAAAGAATCCTGAAAAAAGTATCACAGGTTCCCAAAAAATATGAAGCAGGAAAACTGTTTCCAACATCGATAATAAGTCAGCATATCAGAATGTTTTCTGAAGGATCATGTGACACTGGAGTAATGATGCTGAAAATTCAGCTTTGCATCACAGGAATAAATTATATTTTAAAGTATATTAAAATAGAAAACTTTTTTAAATTGCACAAATACATATTGCTGTTTTTTTCTGTATTTCTGATCAAATAAATGCAGCCATGATAAAAGAGGCAAGCAGAGTGTGGAAGTCTGCAGCCTGAGGTTTATCTAGGTGGATTTTGAAGTCTCCAAGCATAACTAGGGGAGTACCATCCTCAGGAAAGGTTGAGAGCAGCACATCTAATTCATCCAAGAAGTTACCTTGTGGTCCTGGGGGTCGATAAACAACTACAAAATGGATTTTAAAAGGGTGGGTAATAGTGACTGAATGTGATTCAAATGAGCTGTTAATACCCAGAGAAGGTACAGGAATAAATTTCCAATCATTAGAGATAAGCAGACCAGTACCTCCACCTCTTCCAGTTAGACGGGGAGTGTGGGAAAATGAGAAATTATTGGAGTGTGCTGCAGGCGTAGCAGTGTCCTCTGGTTTGATCCAGGTCTCTGTCAGGGCCATGAGGTTTAGTCTTGAATGATTAGCAATAGATGTAATGAAATCTGCTTTGTTTACTGCAGACTGGCAATTCCAGAGACCAATAGAAAAAGAAAGTAGTGTATTAGCAGACATAGTCAAAGAGCGTTTGCCATTCATTATTTAACAATGAATGGAAAAACAGTAAAGTAAGACTTACATTAGACTGACTTAGAGCTGTTTTGTGTTTGCTGTGATCACACCACAGAAACGAGAGCGCGCAGGTCAGCGTTGCCAACTAATTTTCAGGGGAAGTTGCTAAAGGAAGATTATACAAATGGTAATCAATACAAAAAAAAAAAAAAAAAAAAATGTTAATTTAGATTTGTTTGTAAAATAATATAAATGTATAATGCAATATTAAAATATAAACAACTAATTTTAAAATGTAAAATGTGTTTAAAAATTTAGTAAAAGTGCACATTCTGAACAATTGTAGTTTTAAGCAGTGTAGCCTATTAGTAGTTAGTTAGTAAGTTACACTCTAATAAAAGTCTGTAAAAGTAGGGCACAATCTACTACGTTAATATGAAGAAATTTTCCGTAATTATTTTTCACAGGTTTTTATAAACCTGCATTTTAAATTACACATTGTGTTTTGGGGATACAGGGTTACAACGGATAATGGAAAATGGATAACAGATAATGTCTTGGAAAACTAAAATCTGCTTTGCAATGATTTGTATCGTGAAAAGTGCTATACAAATAAACTTGAATTGAATTACTAGAACCTTTTCCATTTTTCTAGATATTTTTCTTACAGTATACTGATTAACTGATCAACAATTGCAGGTACAAGCTACTCACAAGGTGTTTCATAAATGAACAGTTATTTAGTTATTAAATTATTATTATTATTAAATTAATAAAAATTGCAAATAACAGCTAACTTAATTCACGTGATGTATTTACTGCTAGGCATCTTTGGTTTCCTCTTGTGTAATTTAGATGGAAAATGTGTGCCTTTTATCGTATGAGTCACTTATCAAAAGTTGCTAAATGTTGCCAAATAAATGTAAAAAATAGCTAAATTTGTTGCTAGGTGCTTTTGGAAGAAAAAGTAGCCAAGGTAGTCTGAGAAGTTGCTAAATTTGGCAACAAAATTGCTAAGTTGACAATACTTTATTTTTTATTTATTTATTTTATTATGCTTTAAACGACATATTCAAAGCAATACAAAGCCAGGGTAACAAAGGATAAAAGAAAAAAAAATATATACATATATATATATACACACACACACACACACAATCAGAGACATGCATGACCTTTACATTACTCAAAGATTTTGAAGACAGAACACAAACTGACAGTTTTAATTGCCTTTCTATTAGTACTATGTTGAAGAGTGCACAAGTAATTTTCCAACTCTTTAAAAAACACTGTAAAACAGGGTTTTTTGTTAGAAAATGTACACTTATGAATGTGAAACTTAACCAGCTAAGTTGGCAATACTGGCGCAAGTGAATTAATTGCTCATACGTCACTGAGCTGCTGCCCACTCGCGCGCGCCACCTTTGACGCAGCGGAGAACAAGAGGATATGACGAACGCACCAGCCCCCATAATTCCCCGCGCAGATCCGCTCTCACTTCCTTGAGAGTTAAGATGGCGGACCGGCGGCGACGGAGACGGCGCGCCTCTCAGGACAGTGAGGAGGAGGACGAGTCCGCCTCGGGCTCCGAGAGCGGGAGATCCCTCTCGGCCGGCCGGAAGCCTCGCGGAAGAGATCCCGAGCCGGTTGAATCGCCAGCGGAGCGCGTCGGAGCCAAAATCGGCGATGAGTCGGAGTGTGTGAGTGTGTGGCTATAAATCTGCTTTTATAACCGGGGCCGATCTGAGTGTGTGTGCGCTTGGTAGTGTTTCACACAGGCTAAACACCGAGTTGGTGTCACTTAAATACGGGTTAAGATGTGATTTACGGTTAGACGTTTCATGTGAGGTGCGTTTTTTGTCTCTAACGTTAGCCCTTGAGATAAATGTTCAAGTATGGAACAGGCGCCTAGTTGTTTTACAGGGATTTGAAATTCTTGGTGTGATTGTGGTTCTTCATTAATATAAATGTGGCATTGACCTCGTTTGACCTTAAAATGTCTTGCCTTTCATCCTCTAACCCAGCGGCTCTCCATCAGGGTCCTGGAGGTTCCCCTGTCCTGCACATTTCGGATGTCTCCTCTGTCTTGCACCCAACTCATCAGCTCAGTAACGTTAGGCTTCCTAAAGAGCCAGTCTAAACTGAATTGGGTGTGTCAGATTAATGAGACCCCCGAGATGTCTGGATCAATGGTGGACCTCCAGAAACCGGGCTGAGAAACACTGATGCTTTATTGTTATTAGTTCTTGAGTATAATGATGAGTCTGCATTTGATAAGCAAACCAGATGACATTTGAGGTTCCTAAGTGTTTGATATCTGATCTGTCATACTGACAATGCTGTTCTGCATTGAAAGAGAAAGATCTGCTGACAGTGAAGAGGAAGTTCAGTGTTTTAATCTGGATGCGCCATAGTTATGCATTCACAAGTTTGCTTTTCTTGATTTGTTGTTTCTGATCATTAATTCTTAAACAAGGCTTTTTGTTTATTAAGTGTGCTTGTTTTGCTGGTTATTTGATTCTGATCTCTTTCTATTTAGGAAAGTGAAGATGGCGTTGGTGAAGGTGGGCGTATATTTTTATCGCTTTTGTCTTTCTTTGTGACTAAAGTTTTGACATCAAGCTCACTAGTATCTACTTTTAAAAGAGACCCAAATTATGCCTGTCGTCCATCAGGTTTCAAGAACAGCTATTTTAGTGCAGATATGTGATTTTAATGTGTTCGATTGTTAACAGGTTAAATAGTTATGAACTGCCACTTTTGATGAAAAAAAAAAAAGTTAGTCAAGACAAACTTTGAAGTTGGCTTGAGAAAGCCAAACCTGAAGGTTTGTCAGTCTTGATGAGCAGTTCTCTAGTCGTATGTTATTTGCTCTCAGAAATGGAAACAGACTTGCTAAAATGGCTGATTTCTTTTCTACAGCAGTCTTATCAGACTATGACAGCGCTGATCTGGAGGAGAATGGATCGCACACGGAGGTGAGTCTCTATGGCAATGCTGTTTATGGGGCTTGTTGGGAAATCAATCAGTTTTGTAAAAGACAATGCTGTGATGAATCCGTACAGATCCAGACTGGGCTGTCAGACTGCCTTGCTGCTGTGTAGAAGGGACAAAATGTCTCCACTGCAGCTGATCTGTGTTTTGCTCCGTCATTGTGAGAGTGCTACCTTTTCTTAATGGAGAATGTAGATTTAAGAGTGTGTTTATGGTTTAATTTATGGACCTGCCTAAGGAATGATTTAGAACTGGATTAGATGAGACTCAGCTGGGGAGATTTCTGTATGAAGGTTTTTGCTGAAATTGTGTCAAGAATATTTTTGCTCCTCTCTCATGGCGTTATGAGTACTGCCAATGCCGAGCCCCATGCTGTTAGTGCATCTGTAGTCCTCATCTAATTTTAGTAGACGCATGACGCACCGTCCACACTTTTTGCTGCTCTTCTTCCTTATGCAAGTAGCCTTTTGACGATTGCAGGATGATCGGGTAATTCAGGCATTGCTGGGGTGCATTGCTTGTGAGGTCGTGGCACCAGCGGGGTGGAATTGAACGGGGTTGTTGTAGTTCTCAGCTCATCAGGTTCAGTCTGGCTTGTCTTGGCTGTTGATGTTCCACTAAAGGAAATTTCCTAACAGGAATGCTTCCTAACATTTTAAGTTGGACATGTTTTTGTTTTGTAATGCCATGTATATTTTGTCTTGTTGTGCCGATGATATGTAAATAGTGAAAATAACCAAATGAGACCAAGAATGTTTTGTTTGTAATAGGCATGGGCCGGTATGATAACCTTAAGCAAAAATTTCACAGTATCACGGTATTGTCGTTACAGCTCTAAAATGTGATACTTTTAAATGACTGGGTAAAAAAAAAATTTTTTTTTCCGCTGAACACAATATATTTTGTTTTTGAGCAACATACAAGAAATCTTGCGGTTAATAAACAACTGTTTTCCTACCTCCACGAGTGCCAGCTATTATTGCCTTGTTTATCTAAAAGAGCTCTTTTCATTTAAACCTATAGCCAAAAAGCCATATGTGTGGACTAGGCATGGGCCGGTATGAGATTTTGACGGTATGATAAGCAAGAATATCACGGTTTCACGGTATCACGGTATTGTCATTACAGCTCTAAAATGTGTTATTTTTAAATGACTGGGTAAAAACACTTTTTTTCTGCTGAACACAATATATTTTGTTTTTTGAGCAACATACAGAATATTAGGAAGAGTAGAATTTGTTTATTTTTTCTTTGATTTGTTTCCTAAAAAGAAGAAAAATAAAGACTGACATTCTTTATTTAACCTAAATCTGTAATTACTGTTGTTTAATTTTAGTTAAATTCATATACATATCATTTATATAATTTCATATCATTTAGTTATATAATTTCATACACATAATTTGATTTAATAATAACCCAATTTGAAGCAAAAACAGAATGTTCTGACTAGCTTTGTGAAATTATACTACATGCCTGAACGAAGCAAACAGCA
>NW_015552706.1:619427-622001 GCF_001515605.1 Sinocyclocheilus anshuiensis | reverse complement strand
GCTACAGTATTTTTCTCTGTGCGTCCGTCTTCAGCGTCTCTGGCCTGTGTTAACGGGCGTTTACAGACTTCATGTTTTCACATAAATTACATTTTGGAAAATGATTGCATTGCAGCGCAGTTTGTGCAAGTCACAAGCAAAGCAGAACAGAGACGAGTTGCAATAAGGCAAAAAACGGCCGGTTGCCAATCGCGTAAGTTACACACGTGACTGACCGCTCGCTCGCACCAACAGGAGGAGGAGGGTCGTGTTACTCTCTACACTGCACTCAACCTGAGGGATTCCTACACTTTCAGTCTTTGAGGAGACATGAAAAACAGTGCATACCGCAGGAACGGTATAACGGGAAATATTAGCGGTTTTGAAACCGTGAAATGTTAAAACCGTGGTATACCTTGAAACCGGTAATCGGCCCATGCCTAGTTGTAAAAGATTTGATTTGCTAAATTGATTTAAATTATTGAAAAAAAAAATATAATATATATATACTGTCCACCACTATTCTTAATGTACTGAAATCAGTTGACACCCGTCTTTCTCATATTGCCATATTTTACTTTTATATACTATCATAACATTTATGAATGTTTTGAATTGACTTTCAGTTTTTATTTTCACTTTGGCTTTAGTAGTTTGTGCTTTTTGTCACTTACATTTTAATTTTTCTATGATGACAGGAAAAAGCTTGTTTTTGTTTATTTTATTATCGAATGTGATGATATTTGGTTATTTTTTTGGTGTGCTTGTTACAGTGCAATTATACAAATAAGTACTGAGTAATATTAATTACCATGTCTATTTAGTGTTAGTTACTATACTACTGTTGTTACTATAGTAAGTACATGTAACATGTAACAAAGACACTGTAGAATAGTGCTACAATTTTAGAGCTTCAGCCAAGCTGCGTTCTTTTGTGTTCCTAAAATTTGTGCCAGTGTGCTTTATCGGAATGACGTTTGATGTGATCCGTTTTAGTTTGTGTGTTTTCTGACCTGAGAATTTGTTGTTGTTTGATGCTTCTTGTTTCAGGGAGGAGAGGAAGAGGAGGAGGCAGAGCATTTCAGTGATGAAGAGGCCTCACGTCCTGCCGCAGAACCGAAGCCCGCTGCAGATGCCCCGACAGAAGAGCTTGGTGAAGAGGAGGAGAGAGATGGAGGGGACAAGGAAGTTAAAGATGATGAGAAGGGGAATCTAGCTGGGGAGCGCCAGAGTGGGGACGGACAGGTATGGAAGAACAGAACATGGCATCTTTTCCTACTCTAAATTTCTGGCAGGGCCCAGGTTCAGCTTGTGTGGCGGGAATGATATTTAAACATAATTAACAATAAAGTAATCCTTTGACGGATTTAAAGCAGTTGGCCACAATGCCACATTCTGGACTAAGACAATGCTAAATCACACTGCCAGTTGTGTTTTAATTGTAAATCTTTTTTTAGGCCAAAACTGAAGTTGAGACCTCTACATGTTTACAGGAAAGCACCGAGGACCCTGAGAATAAATCAGGCAGCAAAGGCCAGAAGCTGGACGATGATGAGGACAGGAAGAATCCAGCCTACATCCCCCGAAAAGGCCTTTTCTTTGAGCACGACGTGAGAGGCCAGGCTACAGAGGAGGAGAGGTGAGAGACATGAGGGATTTTCATTCAGGGAAAACTCCCATTCCAACTATAAAATCATATTTTAATTTTAAATAGTTAAAGATAAGTTTCAGGTGTTGAATCTGACACAAAACCATGTGGTTCATAGTTTCATTTTGCTGTCTCTCTTCCTCCCCCTTTTTCTATTTGTCCATCTGTCATCAGGCCTAAAGGCAGGCACAGGAAGTTGTGGAAGGACGAGGGCCGTTGGGATCACGACAAGTTCCGTGAAGAGGAGCAGGCGCCAAAATCACGCGAAGAGCTAATTGCTTTTTATGGTTATGACATCCGCAATGGCACTGGGTCGAGTGATGGACGATCGTACCGCTCCCGAAAACCCAGGTGAGGCCCATGTTTGTTTCTTTGAAGTCTGGTATCGAGTGCAGTTGGTAAAATATAACTGTTTAGTTGTTGTACTTAAATGCATACACAAAACTATGTACTAGTGATGGATTGGCAAATTATCTAGGTTGATAATCAGCTATATTAAGCCATCTTAAAAGTGTTTTGAACTGTTTTCTCCTCTTTCTTTCTTTTCAATAAATAAAACCATTTCAGATTCTGTAGTTAAGTTAAATTTGATTAAACATAGGAAACATTATATAAAGTATATACAAAGTGTATTATGTAACCTAAAAGTACACACTTTAGTACCACAAAGTAACACTTTTTGACTTTCTCAGTTTGTGTAAATCCACATGGGGTTCAGAATATATATTTTTTTTATCCACAGTAATTTGACATGGTATCGGCCCCAAAAAACCCATATCGGTCGGGCTCTAGTTTCCACAAAATTAAGCAGCGCAACTGTTTTCAGCACTGATAATAAGAAATGTTTTAAGTACAAATTGAGTAAGCATATAAAATAGGGCTGCACGATTAATCGAATGCGATTGTCATGCGCATTTTGTTAAAAAAGCCGGTTCTGTAATCAGCAG
>NW_015552706.1:613695-619218 GCF_001515605.1 Sinocyclocheilus anshuiensis | reverse complement strand
GCCCTCTGGCCTTTGGATGGAGATTTACTGCTGATCACAGAACCGTGCTTCACTGAAAGATACGCATGACAATCGCAGCTTCTGTCGAATCGCAATCTCGATTCCATTTCGATTTATCGTGCAGCCCTAATATAAAAATTATTTCTGAAGGATCATGTGACACTGAAGACTCGTGTAATGACAGTATTAAATTACATTGTACTATTTTCACAATGTTATGCTTTCTACTGATTTTTTTTTTTTTTGATCAAATCATGCATATTAGTGAGGATAAAAGACTTTACCCAAATGTTTGACCAGCAATGTATCTAAAATTTTTTGATCATACTTCTTTCTAGATAGTTTTTATTGGCCAAATGCATGATGGGTTGCCCACTAATATCTCCGTTTCTTTGCAGACATGCTGGTTCACCCAGTCGGGAGCCTAGGCGCCATCGTGAAGGTGAGAAGTCAGTGCGTACAACATGGCAGGCGCCTCCACCTGGCCATCGCAACACCCCTCAGTCTGTTACCCTGCAGTCAGGCCCACCTCCTGGTCCCGCTGCAGCACCCAAACCCTTCGGCCGACCCTCGACCCAGCCCCCACATCGCAGCTTCCAAAGTAGTCGAGCCCTGTCAGCCCCCCACAGGACAGAAGGGCAGAGACACTTGAAGCCCAGTCTAGATGGCCCACCACCTCGAGGAGTGCGGCCACAGCCTGTAGAGGGTGAGAGGGGCCTGCGGCTCAGGGGCCGTGGTTCACATGCTGTTCACGCTGACCGTAGCCCAGCCACGGTGGTGGAGGACATCCGCAGTGAGGAAGAAGAGGAGGAGGGTGAGATTCCAACAGCGACAACTACATATACCGCTCACCACTACAGGACAGCGAGAGAGAGGGTTCCATCACCACGCAAACAAGAGTCTGGCCCAGCGATGGAAGGGGGCAGTGCAGCCAGTCAGGTGCGAGAATCGTCTCCTCAAGAGAGGCCGGTGGAAAAGAAATCATACTCTCTTGCACGGAGGGCGACGCGAACGCGACCGTCTGATCTCGCTAAGCAAGCGTCGTTAGATGACTCCTCACCTGCGGTCCAGCAAACCCCGGCGGCAGCAAAGAGTGAGTCGTGGCAAGAGCAGAGTGATGCTGGAACGCAAGGTGGACTGACAGGGCTCGACCAGGACCTGGCCCGACTCAGCCTGGCTGGACAGAACTGGGCCCAAAGCCCTCCCTCCTACTTGCAGGCTGAGATGAGAGGTAATACGTAATCTTCGTGTAATTAATTTGTTTTACAAACTTTTTTTTTTGAAAGTTTGGTTTATATTTCCTGCATTTTTGTCCCCAACAGGCATCCGTAGCTCAATGCACATGGCAGGAGGGCCTCCACAGTATGGAAACATGGAGGATATTGTGAGTCAACCGGTCCATCATTAATTGCTTATATAGATTAGAAAAATCCCAAAGACTGAATGATAAAAGTGAAAAATCACCCTAACTATTTTCCAAATGCAAGTTTAGATCTTATTGTGAATTATTTATTCATGTACTGTATTTTCTGAAATTTTTTTAGCATCTGAAATGTGCTGTGATTTATATCCCAAAGCGACTTATATAATACAATTAACGTTAAATAATGTGATTTTTTTTTTACAGAGATGAGTTATGTGAGTTTATTTATATAGCACATTTCCCACACGCAGGTAGTTTCAGTATCACTTAAATTCATTAAGGCCACTATAATTTTTTTCCCCTAAATACTGTTTAATTTAAAGGATTTAAATTGTGGAGTGAGGGGAACTAAATTAAATTTTTGTAGTGTTTATAATGTTTGTAAATTATTTACAAATGTTATTTATTTCTGAATATAGTAAAATGTGACTTACACCGCAATGTTTTTTTTCCCCCCTCAATTTATTTGCAACTTATTTTCCAGAAATACAGTATGTAACAACAAATTGATCTCCTAATCATTTAACTGGCTTAAACCTGACCCTGCAAGCTCACATTCATCTGCCTCTGATTTAGAGTGCAGTGCCCACATCTCAAAAGCTAATCAACAACTGAAGCATCGCCGCCCTGAATTTTTTGCTTTTTGAAAATCCGTTAAACTCAGATGTACATCTTGCTACCACAGTTTCATCATGACTTTGAAAATACTTTTAAGATTAGTGTTAGTTTAAGAAATGTGTATGAATTTGCTGACCAAAGTTGTAAGCTACAACCTTGTGTTTCAGCTGTTATTTTTTGTTATCAGGGTGTTGGTGGTGGCCGGGCTAAGCGGTATTCATCACAGCGCCAGAGGCCAGTTCCCGAGCCTGCACCCATGCACATAGGAGTCATGGAGGGCCATTTTTATGAACCCAGTGAGTGCAGTACTGCTTCTGCTTCTTTTAAGTTAAATGGGTCATGGGAATGTGTCCTAAAATCAACTACTGAATAGTTACACTTTTAGTTAGTCCTTCATTTGAAAACTCAAGAGCTGTTAATTTGGGTAATGTCATTTTTATTTTTGTGGCCGAACATCCAAGATAATAACTTGCATTTCCAAATGCAGTGTCTTTCCAGGGACCAATCTACACACACGGCGACAGTCCAGCGGCCCTGCCCCCTCAAGGCATGCTTGTTCAGCCTGAGATGCACCTGCCACACCCCACCCATCCCGGACACCCAGGTGAGAGTTGTGAACGTTTGCGGACTTCTGGTTGAAGTGGTGGAGTTAATGGCCACATAATCGTAGCTCCCGATAGTCTGTCTGATTTTTTTTCCCCTAAAATTCAAATAATAAACTGTTTAAAAATGATATGGGGGTGCAAAAACGAAAAGTCTGAAAACTTTAAGTAATCAAACATAAGGGACTCAAAGTATAATTAAGTTCTTCGCTTGAAAGGGATGGCGATGCGGGGGAAGCTAAGCTAACAGGTGAAGGCGAACAGAATGTGGTTCACGTTAAACTCCAAAGAGAAAGGAAAAATTGAAATCTCATCATATGACCCCTTTAAACTATTAGTAGGCAAATCAGTGATTTGAGAAAAGAAATAAACTGATCCGAGACCATTTACCAATCCAAACAAGATGAGAATGTCTGTTCATTTACTTTTCTGTTTGTGTATTGGCATACCTGCAAACTCATCGCTTTTTAGCAAAATTCACTGTACTGACTTTGAAATACATGCAAACCCAAGGATTTTTTATTTGAGGGTGAGCAGTGTTATAAGAATGTATATCTGAAGGGAACTAACTGTCTTCAGAAAAGTGTCAATATTTTCTTTTCATCTTGCCTCACTATGATACCTAATATAAGATTATTTTAAATAATAATAATAATAATTATTATTATTATTATTATATATATGCTTTTTAAATCATAGATTTTATGGTCAGTTTAAAGTTTAGATTTTACCATAGACATTGGTGGTGTTTCAAAAGAATGTTTTATTCTAATATCAGAATTTCTGACACTATTTCAACTGCTAATTACAAGAAATTCTTTGAATTAAAAAAAATCTACCCATCCATTACTTTAAGTGGTCTGGAGATTGCAGGTATGATTGCACTTAATGTCAGCATGAAAAATTAACCCAATCTATTGTCTAAATGCATGCAATTGATTTTATTGGGATCAATTCGTCCATCCATGTTGCATTTAAAAAAAAAAAAAATAAACCTGGTTGATTTGTATAAAGAAACATAAAGAAGTTGTCCCTGCTACTAGGCTATCGCATGTGAGGATCCTGCAGGTGGCGGATCGTTTATAGCCTTTTCTCACAGCAGCCAGAATAATTAAATGTATCATTTTGATGGCGGATTGTAATCCAGAAAGGATTGTGTTTATGAAACACATGTGAATGAAATTAAATTATATTCCAGTTATAAATGTGCTTCTGATTACAGATTGCCTCGGATTACAAAGATTTGTATTTTAAAGAAAACCAGTTCGAAGGGAGCATAATTTGCTTTTTGGGTTAAAAAAATTTCTTAATATGTAATTCGAAGAGTATGACAATTAGATTAGACTGTGCAGAAATTGAAATCTACACGCTAATACACACTATACTCATAGTCACCAATGCTGATGTTGTTAACATTAATCATTTGAGAATAAAGTATAACAATAATAATAATTTGAACAGTTTGATATGAGCTAACCAATCTTTAGATTAAATCACTATTGGTAGCGAGATTTATGGTAATGCTTTTTTCCTCAGTTGGTCAGAACAAACGTGGCAGACTTGTTACTTACTTGTTCAGATGACAATATCCAGTGAAAATTCTTATTTGGGTAATATTCCAAGACGTAGGCTAGAATCTGTGATTGCGAAGTACAGTAAATATCCACACCGGTGCGGTGACTGACTGCCACACATACTCCTCAAAACATTAGATTCGTCCGCGCTGGAGCCACGCCCACTCACAACCCACGCAAGCTAGATAATTCCCCACACAGCTGCAATTCCAGGTTTTCAAACAGAGATGGCGACAGAGAGGCAAAACTTACGGACTGCAGCTTTATGTTTTCTTGTGAATTTAATCATTCCAGATGTCACATCAACATTAACCTGTTAAATATTTTGCTGTGTTTTGTTTCAGGTTTACACCCGCACCAGTCAGGAGGGCCCTTGCCCAATCCGGCTCTTTACGCCGCTCCACCCGTTTCTATGTCACCTGGGCAACCGCCTCCACAGCAGCTGCTACCCCCACCCTTCTACCCCCCGCCAGGTGTAATGACCTTTGGGAACACCAACTACCCGTACCCTGCCGGAGCTACGCTACCTCCAATGTACCCCAATCCCCAGGTGAGCCTGTTTGACTCTAAATAAGTGTTATCTGTATCCTGTGACGCACTTCAGTAGTACAGTAGTGAGTATCACAGGGTTTTTTGAGCGTCTGTACATGCTTGACTTCCTTGTGTGCATCTCTCTCCAGGCACAGGCACAGGTCTACGGTGGTGTGACGTACTACGACACAGTACAGCAGCAAGCTCAGCCCAAACGCTCCCCGCCCCGACGTTCCTCTCATCCCGTTACAGTCAGACCTCCCCCTCCTGAGGTAACAGCACATTCAACATTACATCATTCATTACATTCAGCCAGTAGAGATCAGTCAGGTTTTTTGAAAAGTGGGGATTCATAGAATATCAGTACCATATTGGTTACCTGCTGATATTAGAGTTTAATATTGGATATTTAATTATGCATGTTCATTTAAGGGATTGTTGGATGATTGCAAAGGAAATCTCAACATAAAAACAGTAAAGTTAATCTTAAACGGATAGTTCACCCAAAAATGAAAATTTGATGTTTATCTGCTAACCCTGCGTCTCGTGATGATACATTGATGTGTAAAGACACAAAACGATTGGTCTGTGCAAGAAACTGAACAGTATTTATATCGTTTTTTACCTCTGATTCACTCAGTGTTCGAACTGTTCGAACTATCCTGAGCGGCGGCGCCTCCTCCTGAGCTCTTTCTCAACAGCAGGCGCGTGAGGCGTCTTCACGCCGGATCGCAAACTTATAAGTGCATTACCGCCACCTATCTCTCAAGTGGAC
>NW_015552706.1:610587-613521 GCF_001515605.1 Sinocyclocheilus anshuiensis | reverse complement strand
GGGTAAGCAGATAAACATAAAATTTTCATTTTTGGGTGAACTATCACTTTAAATACTAACAGTTTAACACTGTTAAAGTAATCTTTAGCAAATCTCAAAATAAATATCTATTTTCATACTGTGCATTATAATGTTGTGATGTCTAAATTCACTTGTTGCACTTAAAAACAATATATATTTTAGGTAAAATTTTTATTATTTAATTGATTTATTAATGACCATTTTGTCAGTTATCGACCATAACAAAATATTTAAGAGCATTTTGTGTCAGCCAATATTTTAATAAATACAGTTTACATATATATTGCTTTTCAAGAGAATATAATTTTTTTTTTAAATGACCAATTCACATGTTAAGAGATCAGGCATTTAAAGGTGCAGTAGGAGATCCTGGAAAATGCTACATCAGCGGTTCCCAATTCCAGTCCATGTTATTGTAAAGTGTAATTTATTCCTGTTAGTCCACGTGATCCTTCAGAAATCATTCTAATATGCTGATTTGGTGCTCAAGAAGCATTTCTTATCAATACTGCATTTATTCATGCATCAATCATGCATTTAGAAATCTTTGTTTGCACTCCCACTTTTTATCAAATGAATGCATGCTTGCCAAATAATATTATATATAATATTATAATATATATATAATATAATAATCTGAACCCAGATTTTTGAACGATAGTGCATTTAATGACCAGCGTGTCACAGATACTTCACTGTGTTTTTAGAAACCGCATGGTAGCAAGCTAAAAACTACTCAAACACAGTTTAGAAACTCCATAGCACTACACTGGAAACGACCCACAACAGCCTAGATTTAGAAAATGTAAAATCCTGTTCAAGCAGCCCTTGTAATGTACTTAAAATGCACTTTAATCCTTGCATACTCTCTGTGATTACCATATTTTAAAGTTATTTTAAAGTTATTCTTGGATCTGTTTTTTTTTTCAGGTGTTCTCTCTTTCCACAAATATATTTTTACGAGTACAGATTTATCACAGCTTATATGACACTTTTGAAATGTTTTCTCTGTGGATAACTTTCCCTCTTCTACCTTCCTGCTCTCTACTCTCCTCTCTTCTCTCTATCTGTCATCTTTTTGTTGTTGTTTTTTCTGCCTCTCTCACTGGCAGACTAGAGGATTTTCCAACCTCACCTACCAGCACAGCCAAGCAGGAGTTCCTGTATGTCTAAGTTTCCTTAGTAACCTTGTCCAGTCCTTCATGACCATTCATAACATCTCCATAATATTTGTATGTCGCAGTCCCTTCCATATGTCAAATATATACTATATAGTATATACCTTTCACTCTTACTAATCCAAATGCTCTCCTGCTCTGAATCCCTTTCATATAAATGGTTCACAGGATTATATAGTGTCTTCAGTAGCGGTCATTGAAATCATAACATCCCCATGACACTAATTTTACAGTCATATTTACTTTAATGCATTGTTCCATTGCCTAGTCCAGTGGTAGGCAAGTTGGGTCTTAGAGAGCCGCTCCAACCGTAATCAAACACACCTGAACAAGCTAATCATTTTCTTCAGGATTACTAAGGCTATAGGCAGGTGAGTTTTGTTTTCAGGGTTGGAGCTGAACTCTGCAGGACTGCAGCTCTCTAGGACCGAACTTGCCTACCCCTGCCCTAGGGGTAAGCAGATAAACATAAAATTTTCATTTTTGGGTGAACTATCACTTTAAATACTAACAGTTTAACACTGTTAAAGTAATCTTTAGCAAATCTCAAAATAAATATCTATTTTCATACTGTGCATTATAATGTTGTGATGTCTAAATTCACTTGTTGCACTTAAAAACAATATATATTTTAGGTAAAATTTTTATTATTTAATTGATTTATTAATGACCATTTTGTCAGTTATCGACCATAACTTAAGAGCTAAGAGCATTTTGTGTCAGCCAATATTTTAATAAATACAGTTTACATATATATTGCTTTTATATAATTTTTAATTTTTTTTTTAAATGACCAATTCACATGTTAAGAGATCAGGCATTTAAAGGTGCAGTAGGAGATCCTGGAAATGAATGAATGTTCCGAAGTGAAGTAAACTTCAACGGATTTCCCCTGCTCAGCGAGTAGGGAGCAATGAACACTGTGTAGGGATCATATCGATCGGAACACAGTTCATGCACGTAACTCACTTCTAACGAGCTAGTTATCTGAATCGGGTGTGTTAACTAAGCGAAACATGCAAAATATGCAGAGCGGGGTGGGGGGGCGAGGACTGGAGTTGGGAACCGCTGGGCTACATCATGTTATTCACCAGTGACAAAACTTTAAAAGTACTACAATACCAGGAAGGAAGATCAGGTTGTTGATGTTTGTCTGCCATTCTCGCTTTGTCTGCACAGCGTGCGTGAACGTGCTGATGACGTATCCTGTCTGCACGAACCGGGTGCGCAGAGGTATGCTAATACATACGTTGACAGGCCGGTATGAAAGCCAATTAAAACGCTCGAACCGAGCGTTTTGATTGGATGAACATTTCTTTGTCCTACGCCTTCCACAGAATATATAAATACAGACAAATACATTTAGACCACTTAACTTAATGATGATGACGTATCCTGTCTGCGCGAACCGGGTGCGCAGAGGTATGCTAATACATACATTGACAGGCAGGTAGGAAAGCCAATTAAAACGCTCGGACCGAGTGTTTTGATTGGATGAACATTTCTTGGTCCTACGCCTTTCACAGAGGCACTGGACTAAAAATACATTCAATCAGTCATCGCTCCCAAAATGAATTAGACGGGTCATCTTGTTAATGCTATAAATTAATTACAACAATAAAAAAAAAAATTCATCATGAACAACAATATCACATTAAACTACAGAAATTCCAAAATGACATTTCCCTTACATTCAACTTCCAAAAGTGCATTCATCTTTGCCATGTTACATTAA
>NW_015552706.1:577461-610521 GCF_001515605.1 Sinocyclocheilus anshuiensis | reverse complement strand
TTTTTTTTAGTACCACCTCGGTTGAGGTTCCAAGTGAACCGTACCGTTACCAAAACGTGATGTGTAAACTCTGCTGATAAAGGATTGGCTGGAGAGAATCGTCACTACCTGCGTCACTGAACTTGAGACACACTGCAGTGGAAACGCAAACCGTGCCGACCCGAGCCGTGCCGTGCCAAGCCGAGCCGAGTCATACCACGTAGTGGAAAAGCGCCATTTAGCTGACTAGTGCTAGCCTACGCTGTATTAACAAAAACATTAATGGCATTAATAAAAACACTTGCACTGACATGTGACTCATCTGCGATTATGAACGCGATATAGCAGTGATCTATGGCTCCGTGTATTAAATGCCACTCCATCTGAAAGCACGTGATGGAGATTTACTACTAATAACAGAACCGGCATGAACGCGATATTGCAGTGATCTACGGCTCTGTGTATTAAATGCCGCTCCATCTGAAAGCACGTGATGGAGGTTTACTATTAATCACAGAAGCGGCTTTACTGACGAGATGCGCATGACAAACACATGCGATTTATCGTGCAGCCCTAAGTTTGTTTGTTGATCACAAAGTACAAGTAGATGAGGAAAACTAGGATGCCGGGTGTATTCAAAGCGCCGCCATTACTGTCTAGAGTGCGTGGAATGGTGCGCTGTGATTGGTTGAGCGGATATATCGCATTCCGCAGAGAAGGGAGACTGGCGTTTGTCGCGGTTTGGAACCAAACTCTTCATATATAAATACAGATAAATACATTTAGACCACTTAACTATTGCTATCGGGATGTGAAGAGACTTTCAACCAGCATAACAAAAAATGTTTCTTAAGACAATCACCTATTGCACCTTTAATAGGAGAAAGGAAAAGCAAGGGCCAAATGCTCAGACAGTTACATAGGCTGCGTTTACACTGGCACGAAAAAAAAATCTAATTTTTTGCTCACATCTGACACAGATCAGAATCCGTTTTTTTTGTTTTTTTTTCCGCATCCGATCTGAGCCACTTCCAAATGTGGTTTTGAATCAGATACATATCTGATAGCTGGACATCCAACCTATATCTAAACACAAATATCCGATTCCTCTCCGGTACTCCAAGCCACCACAATGCGAGGTTGACACATTTGCCCATAAAGATAGCGTTTTTCATGCACTCGCTTTTTATTGAGGTGGGAACTTTATATATAGTTAAGAAATTGCGCAACATTCAGGAGCTGGTTTTCAACCCCTGTCCCGTGAATTTTATAAATACAACAGCTTCGCTACTAAAAGCTACATTATATTTCTCCGCAATGAGGTGATAACTTGGCTGTTTTTGTAATTAAACCAACAAGCTTCACTAGTAGGCTACCGGCTCGTGCATTCTCGCTCTCTCATTAATTCATTCAAATAAATATAATCTTAGAGCGCTACTTTATTTCACTTCAGAATTCTACCTCTAACAAGCTGTAGATAAAATAACAAATTAAAATTGCCATTATTTTCTGGTCTTTATCCGTTCAGTCAGATTTTGTGCTGCAAAACATCCATGACAGCTGTTGTCCATGCTGGCAAATAATTATGGTCACTCAACCACTTGAATTATATACATAATTTTAATAGCCCAGCCATTCAAAAACCATGGATCTACCATGTGCATAGTAAAGCGATCACTGACAGTCATTTGGGGTGGGAATTAATGCAAACACGGATATCACATACCAGTCATGTCCAAAGTGAATGTTAACACAGGACAAAAAATCGAATATAGTCAAAAGATCGGATCAGTGCATTAAGAATTGCACTGTAAACACAGCCATATAGAAGAAATTACTAATCCAGGGATCTCCTGGAGAGCAACCGTCCTGCAGATTTCCGCTCCAACCCCAATTAAACACCTGAACCAGCTAATCAAGGTGATCAGGGCTACTTGATAATTACAGATAGGTGTGTTGGAACTGAAGTATGCAGGATAGTAGCTCTCCAGAAGCAGGGTAGGAGATCCCTGGACTAATCCATTTGTTTTTACCTTTTTAAAAGTATGAAAGAAAGGATTGGGAATATACATGATGTTTATAGAGATTATTAACAGCTGATTTGTGGTTTGACCTTTTCCCATCGGTCAGGACCAGAGCAGAAATCCCGCTGAGGAGATTCGCTCCTAGCTGACAGAGGGCGAGGAGGCCACGTGTCAGGACCCAGCACCGCTTTTGTATAAATTGAATTCACCATTTAGGTTTAAACTTTAGTTTTTGTTCTTTTAATACTGTTTGTGTATTCGTTATGCCTTTTTTAGGTTCACTGTCTTCATGCAAGGTTCTGTTTGCAGGTTGTTCCTATCTGTTGTATTTCTATTCATAACCAGTGAAGTGTTTTACCATTATCTGCTGTTCAGCTAGGAATTAAATGTGCAGTCTTAAACAGCGAAATGTATTTTTCACTAAGCAGCTCCTGTATCTCTGATGTCTCTACTAACAGACGAGAATTGAAATTGTTTGAGGCTTCTGGACTTTTGAATTGAGTTTTTTAAATCTCCTTTTACTCTGTTGGGCAAATAAATGTTTTTATTGAAAAGGAGAAAAGCACTAAGACGAACTTGAGTATGTGAAAAGATGGACCTGCATTTTTTTTTTTTTTATTATTCTAGACTAACGGTCTCCTGTTTCAAAGGTTAGATGCTTAGAATGGAGCAATGAAGCCAGCAGACGGCTGTCATACATGGTAATGACCTTCAAATGCACAAATCGAAGACCTTTTTGGGTCACATTAAGGCCCTTTTTGCATGCTTTTTTCCCGTTTAAGAGCGCTGTACCTTTCTGACTGCTTAACCTGCCGTGATGGTGCTAGTCCCATTTCAGACTGGGGCTGAACCCCTCAAATCCCGCTGTCCCTTGTATCTTTTGACATTGTGAACCGTTAACCTTGCTAGATACTGACCTACTTGACAGTGTAACTTGCTTGAGTAGCTTTCTATTGTAAGTGTACATATTAAAGTATATTGAAGCCAGTGGTTTAACGAATAATACTAAGAACTAGTCATTTATGAAATGCTGTCAATATGAACAAAGTCAGCAGGGAAATCTAGCCTAGGCCTCTCTTTCATTGTGAATTTAATTTCTATAACTTGCAATTATTCAATGTTTTTCTTTTTATAAATAGTTATGGTTGCAATTGTTTTCTTTCAGGCACACTGTACAGGCATGCATGGTTTTATAGATCTATTTCATTGTGAAAGCAATTCTAGATGGCAGCTTCGGCTGTGAGCTGTTATTCTTTGCCCCACTGTGGGAGTGCTATGGATGCATCTTTTTCAATTGTTCCCTTTATGATCGTTTCCGTCTGGAAAAAAATCTAACAGTATAACTGAGATGTTGTCGTTCCCAGCGTTGTTTAGACATGGCTCATAAAGACCATTAGAAGATGTTGTATTACTTTCTATGCCTTAAAGAGTTGATTGGTTTGACACATCTGTTTTTGTTTGATTAGACCTGACAACACTGTGAGGGCTTGTATGTTTCATAGTTGTTTGAATAATATTAAAAGCATTTCATTTTATTTTGAGGAGTAATGTCAGGAGATGAAATTAAACAAGAACTGAATATAACATTTGACTTGTCCTTTTTTTTTTAAATATTTTGTGTGTGTATATATATATATATATATATAGTAGGCTACCGGCTCCTGCATTCTCGCTCTCTCATTAATTCATTCAAATAAATATAATCTTAGAGCGCTACTTTATTTCACTTCAGAATTCTACCTCTAACAAGCTGTAGATAAAATAACAAATTAAAATTGCCATTATTTTCTGGTCTTTATCCGTTCAGTCAGATTTTGTGCTGCAAAACATCCATGACAGCTGTTGTCCATGCTGGCAAATAATTATGGTCACTCAACCACTTGAATTATATACATAATTTTAATAGCCCAGCCATTCAAAAACCATGGATCTACCATGTGCATAGTAAAGCGATCACTGACAGTCATTTGGGGTGGGAATTAATGCAAACACGGATATCACATACCAGTCATGTCCAAAGTGAATGTTAACACAGGACAAAAAATCGAATATAGTCAAAAGATCGGATCAGTGCATTAAGAATTGCACTGTAAACACAGCCATATAGAAGAAATTACTAATCCAGGGATCTCCTGGAGAGCAACCGTCCTGCAGATTTCCGCTCCAACCCCAATTAAACACCTGAACCAGCTAATCAAGGTGATCAGGGCTACTTGATAATTACAGATAGGTGTGTTGGAACTGAAGTATGCAGGATAGTAGCTCTCCAGAAGCAGGGTAGGAGATCCCTGGACTAATCCATTTGTTTTTACCTTTTTAAAAGTATGAAAGAAAGGATTGGCAATATACATGATGTTTATAGAGATTATTAACAGCTGATTTGTGGTTTGACCTTTTCCCATCGGTCAGGACCAGAGCAGAAATCCCGCTGAGGAGATTCGCTCCTAGCTGACAGAGGGCGAGGAGGCCACGTGTCAGGACCCAGCACCGCTTTTGTATAAATTGAATTCACCATTTAGGTTTAAACTTTAGTTTTTGTTCTTTTAATACTGTTTGTGTATTCGTTATGCCTTTTTTAGGTTCACTGTCTTCATGCAAGGTTCTGTTTGCAGGTTGTTCCTATCTGTTGTATTTCTATTCATAACCAGTGAAGTGTTTTACCATTATCTGCTGTTCAGCTAGGAATTAAATGTGCAGTCTTAAACAGCGAAATGTATTTTTCACTAAGCAGCTCCTGTATCTCTGATGTCTCTACTAACAGACGAGAATTGAAATTGTTTGAGGCTTCTGGACTTTTGAATTGAGTTTTTTAAATCTCCTTTTACTCTGTTGGGCAAATAAATGTTTTTATTGAAAAGGAGAAAAGCACTAAGACGAACTTGAGTATGTGAAAAGATGGACCTGCATTTTTTTTTTTTTTATTATTCTAGACTAACGGTCTCCTGTTTCAAAGGTTAGATGCTTAGAATGGAGCAATGAAGCCAGCAGACGGCTGTCATACATGGTAATGACCTTCAAATGCACAAATCGAAGACCTTTTTGGGTCACATTAAGGCCCTTTTTGCATGCTTTTTTCCCGTTTAAGAGCGCTGTACCTTTCTGACTGCTTAACCTGCCGTGATGGTGCTAGTCCCATTTCAGACTGGGGCTGAACCCCTCAAATCCCGCTGTCCCTTGTATCTTTTGACATTGTGAACCGTTAACCTTGCTAGATACTGACCTACTTGACAGTGTAACTTGCTTGAGTAGCTTTCTATTGTAAGTGTACATATTAAAGTATATTGAAGCCAGTGGTTTAACGAATAATACTAAGAACTAGTCATTTATGAAATGCTGTCAATATGAACAAAGTCAGCAGGGAAATCTAGCCTAGGCCTCTCTTTCATTGTGAATTTAATTTCTATAACTTGCAATTATTCAATGTTTTTCTTTTTATAAATAGTTATGGTTGCAATTGTTTTCTTTCAGGCACACTGTACAGGCATGCATGGTTTTATAGATCTATTTCATTGTGAAAGCAATTCTAGATGGCAGCTTCGGCTGTGAGCTGTTATTCTTTGCCCCACTGTGGGAGTGCTATGGATGCATCTTTTTCAATTGTTCCCTTTATGATCGTTTCCGTCTGGAAAAAAATCTAACAGTATAACTGAGATGTTGTCGTTCCCAGCGTTGTTTAGACATGGCTCATAAAGACCATTAGAAGATGTTGTATTACTTTCTATGCCTTAAAGAGTTGATTGGTTTGACACATCTGTTTTTGTTTGATTAGACCTGACAACACTGTGAGGGCTTGTATGTTTCATAGTTGTTTGAATAATATTAAAAGCATTTCATTTTATTTTGAGGAGTAATGTCAGGAGATGAAATTAAACAAGAACTGAATATAACATTTGACTTGTCCTTTTTTTTTTAAATATTTTGTGTGTGTATATATATATATATATATATATACACACACACTGTGACGTATATTTAAATATGAATGCTTATTTCCTCTATTTTTACATTTAGATTACCTTCATCGTAATTTAATAATATTGTCAGGATGTCATCTTTAGCTAATTTTATTTTTTTATGCTGTGTATTACAGTGTGATGCCTACATTTACTTGTAGCTTTTAAAATGATTTATTATAAAGTCATTAATTTCTAAACAGTAAAATTCATTTTTTGTTTTGTTTTATTTCTTTAACTTTTTAGACAATAATTTTAGACTTTTAATATCAGCCATATTGTCCGTAACAATTATCAATATATAATAATACAAACTTATTTTGTATTAAGTTTTAAGTGTTGTCCCTGTTGCTTCATGGTCTTTGTCTTTTGTTCAGCTATCCCGTCTGATAAATGTCTCCATTTTGCTTCATTTTTCAAATGTCTTCATTTTGCAAAGAGATGAAATATGAGCAATATTAGTAGTGGTAAAAAGCATTCTAGTCTGTAAACACAGAGAATGGTCGACCCTGCGTTTGTCTGCGTTGCCGCCTGTAGTTGTGTGCTAAACTCTGACTTTGCCAAAAGCGAAACGTCGCCTTCTGCCGCGTGCAACCCTGCCAAGAGGGAGTGACTGAAGCGGCGGAACGCACCGCTGCTGCCGCTTGCGCCTCAAAATTACACTGCAACCGGTATGAGAGCCATAGTTGCAGCCATAATTTTGGTATTCTTGGAGTTTATTTGACATTTAGCTTTGGATTTATTGTCGTTAACGAGACATTGCCGCGTTTGCAACTCTTATTTAGAGAAATAAAAAAATACAACTTTTGTTCCAGAGGCCATGCATAACGTGCATGCAAATTCAGGCGTCTTAAATTGCTTATGTTCACCAGTAAACATGCATAGCCGGTCTTTAAAATGCACGAGAAAGACTTAATTATAGATTATTTCAGCAGTAAAATGTGAAACCAAACCAACAGACTTGGCAGAAAAATGAGGTCAGGTTTAACTGTCACTGTCAGTGCTTCAAAATGTCCACTTGGGGGAACTAATGTCTTTATTCTTCACTGCTGCACTGTCACTCTCCTCTTACTGGGACTCCACACTAAAACTTTGATCTCAGCAGTGTTCATACCAAACAATAAATATAGCACTAGCTGAATTTTTCCTCATTTATATATATTTACCCTCTTCAGCTATAATTCAGCTTGACTGATTGATTAATTATATAAATGTTCTCAAATGAGTTATAAGGTAGTCAAAAGTTTGGACCTCTCAATCAGCGTTTAATTGTACATTAAAATTTTAAAAATATTCTGATTGAGTTAATTCAAAATATTAATAAATACTGTACTTTTAATGTAAAGCAGGGGTCTTTAACCCTTTGGTGGACAGAGAGACTGGTTCATATACTGAGTGATGAATTTGTCGCCTGGCCTATAATAGCATATTACCATATTAATGTACAGTTTATGATGCTTTTGTGAAATAATTAAAATAATCACTGTTTGTATTACATTTACATTTTACTTAATACATTTTAATGAAACATTTAGCTTCTTAACTTAGTTAATATATATACATATATATTTACATTTTTACAAGACATTTTGTTTACTACAAAATTCACATAATTCTGTTTGTGTTATTTCATAGGTTTGATGATCTTACTATTATTCTAAGCTGTGGAAAACAGTAACAAAAGAATGAGAAAGAATGAACAAGTGTGTTTAAACCTTTGACTTGTACTGTACATGTACATGAAGTTATCAACTTGAAAAGCTTTGTCTTCACTAGAAGACTATAAATAGTCTCAGCTCAGAGTAACCCATGGCCTTTACCAGAGTGTGAAACTCACTTCTGAGTGCTTCTGTATTCACACTCGGCTTCTTTAGGCCATCAGCTGCCTCACCAAACCAATCTCACTTGCAAAGTGACTCAGTTTGGTGCACCAATTATACTATAAATGATCAAATTAACAAGTGTGGATCCTGCTGGAAACAATGGCTGCTGCATTCATCTTCTTGACTACAGCCTACCAAAAAACACCCTCTTCTGCCTCTTGACTCATCATAATGTGATTATTATGCACAACACTTGAAAGGAACGGTGAAACTGCTCATAGTCTCACTGACCTACTTATAGAAGTATTAAGTCTAGTGCATTCACTCTTTTGTGAAGCACATTGGGTAGAGCATACCTACACCATTGTTTACAGGTTCATGTTACAAAACGTGAATTGGTGAGTAACAGTCCTGTGTCACTGCTGAAAGGGTGAAACAGGAAGTTGAGGGTTTTGTATTATTAGATTTCTTATTTCAATCTTAGCTTCCCAGGGCACATATATGAATAAAACTAGCTAAGGCAATCATAGCCTAACTACTATTTGTCATATTAATGAATGGGGATTTGTTTTAAACTGATGAACTTAAGTATTAGACTTAAGCTATTCTGAATGGTACCTCAAATTGTGCGGCTTGTTGAGGAAAAATGCTCTAGCATGATTTTTACTCCGCAGATAATAAAAAAAGCTAGAAAATCCTACATTTGTATTGAAGGAGGGACCCGACACATAAAAAGTGTTTTCACACTTGAAATAGTTCACCCTGGGTTTCATTCTAAACCCTGGATGAAACAAAATCCTGGGTTATTTTGTTTCACATTTCACACTATTCATACTTTATAGGGTTTACAATTAGTCTTGGGTATTTATAATCTGAAATTTCACACTGTACATTCCTAAACCCTGGTTAATGTTCTTATTTGCATATTTGCAGTGTCAGCGTCATTGATTGGATGAACGCAGCATGCGTCCTGCTTACGTAAAGGCTCTAGCATTGCGCATACTCATATTATTTTGCTGACTGTACTGTCAGGTTTTTTACCTGAATGGACTTTTCTTACTATAAAGGTAAGAATGTATGGAAGGTGGATGAGGCCAAAAGTCTTTAAATGGAACGTGTGAAATCTGACCATGTCAGTGCAGACTATTTGTCTGCATTAATACAACAACATGCACAGCAGCCAATGAAGTTACTGTATTTGAGATTATATTTGCGCATGTGATGCGATGGTACATTGGTATAGACCACATCAGATGTCATGTTTATTCATGAAGGTTGTCATAATGGTACACTTGTATGCATGTATGCAAACATCAGACATTATGTCAGTCTTATGATTTGTCATGTCCTTTTTAGTTGTTTAGTTCAACGTTCTTTCTCAGGTAGAAAAGTCTTAATTCTCATCTTAACACAGTAAAACCGTGCGTCTTTACAAGTACTAAAGAAATGTGGTGAAAACTGATGCCTTAACAGGGTCAGTATGTGCGTGTCTACACATACAAAAGAAACACATCCAAATTTGCCATGTTAATACAGACAAACAGTGTGTGTTGACATGGTCAAATTTCACGCGTTCCATTTAAAGACTTTTGGCGCCATCTGCCTTCCATAAGAAAGAAACGGTCTCTTCCTCAATTCAACTGACGCCCTTTTCCGTCACCATTTGACCATTTTCCCCTCAAACACGAAAACTACTGTTTATACAACTTGCGGCATTTCCGTGACTGTCCGACACACGTGAATATGAGGCATACAATTGGGTGTCTGTTGCTAAGCGTCTAGCCATAACATTCTAGCACCGAATCGTTTCACAATGCACAAGTTTGTCCTGCTTCTGAGCGGGGTTTCATATCCCTGGCCCTGGGCAAAAAAGCGGTGCTAGCCCTGCTTCTAAATAACAAGTGTGAAACGTCCCTCTACCCTGGGCTAAAAGCGGCTTTAGAATGACGATAGGGTTAAGCGTCGTGTGAAAAGCCATATAGAGACCAAAATATTAAAGAGACTTTGCAGTTTTTTTACTTTGAGCAGTAACCACAGGAACACCCTAAATATCACCTTAGCAACCACTTAGCAACACCTTGCAATCATTTAGCACAGGAAAGCACAATCCACATTTTCGAACAATCTAAAAATCAAGATTTATACTATTAAAGTTGTTTTTTTAGCCCTCTCCTCTTGTTTATCTAGCCATTCCCACTCTTTCACTGACAGCAACCCACATGCATAAAGCAAGCCCTCTTCCCTCTTCTCCAGCTGACCTCGTCTCTCTTCATCTGTTATGTATGGAAACTCTCTTATTCTGTCTCTCTGGAGCAGCAGTGACTTGCACAGACTAGCCAAATGTGGGCCTCAGGTTCTGAAGGGTCCCTTTTTCATTTTTTTACATTTCTTTTGGCTAGACAATAAGCCTTGATATATTTCCAGTCAGACTGATGCAGTGTTTACAAACACACTCGCAGCAATGCTTTCCCACAGCACATGAAGGATGCTGATCACGTGGCTAAATGTGTTTGTACGCTGCATCTGAGTTCACTGAAATGTGACCGGATTTATGGCTTCAGGCCGCAAATGACCTGCACAAACCTGACACACATCACCGATTCTTTTAGAGTCACAAGCCCAAACTCATTCCAAGATGTCATGCAGTAAACACTATGTAGGATGGGCCTCATTTGCTTCAAGATTCTTATTCTTTTTCTGATCAACATCCAGTTTCTTTTTGTTTTTGTTCTGATTTGCGCAGTTTTGTAAGATTTGTGCAAATTTCTGTTTATAAACGAATAGAAGAAAAAAAAATGTATCATGATTTCAGCAAAAGTGACCCTAAACCGAACCCAAACTTTGGATCCAAAAAGACTGAAGAACCCAGAAAAAGCCCTAAAAGTTAAATTTACTGCCCTAAATTTGACACCCATTTAAAACTCATGAAGTCTGCACAATTAGCAAACCTTCTTTAAAAGCTTTTGTCACCAATGCATTTTTAATGCTTTAAGTTGGCAGTCTCCGCATATTTAACAGTATCTCTTCTCTCATCCTTTGTTATGTATTAGAGATGCACATCGGCGAGGTGGGGCCTCCCCCTCTGGCGTCTTTGTGGAGTGACAGTAACCAAACAAAGCTCCCTGTCTCTCAGGGTGATGTCATTTTGGGTCCCCATCCCCCAGCATGGGTCAGGAGTGTGTGTTTATGTGGGTGTCATTAAACTTTCGCATGATTCATGGGAGTTGTTTGGAAGCATCCATGCATTGAGACAAAATTTGTGTCTGTATAATGAGAAGTGTGTGTGTGTGTGTGTGTGTGTGTGTGTCATGCTCAAGTAAAGATGCTCACTCATACAGACTCATAAAAATTGACTCAGATGTCTGAGACCCATATACGCTGTCATTTCTTTTGATTGATTTTCTCTCTTTCCTTTTCCTCACTTTATATGTTCATGATGTATTTTTCTCACATTCTCTTCACAGCTGAGTGCAGCACTGAGGTGTGATATCACAGCCAAGGAAATTGCTTTAACCTGCATGCATCCCTAGGTGAATGCAAGAGAGAGTGTGTCTAATGTGCCGTTGTTCTCTGCAATTGTTGTGTAAAAAAAAAGAGTCTCACTTATTCTTTCTAGTCTTTTCTGTCTCTTTGTATATTAAAACGATATACAAAGATAAAACCCATTATTATTAGTGCTGGGAACTTGATAAGCATTTAAAAAAATACTAGACCCAAATGATTTCATGAAGTTCGGTTCCAGTAACGGTTCATGTACATGCAATTGTCCACCAATGTGGAAGAAACATTAAAATACTCAAAAGTGTTTCCTGCATTACTGATTAGCAAATATCATACAGTGCGATTAGTAAAGTCTGATACGCAAGTGAGCCATTTTTATGAGCCCTTTCTATTAGTGAATCAAACACATGCAGCGTGATAAACACACACATCAAGTTTTCTTGCAAATGACTCTTGCGCCAGTTCTTTCTAGTGAATCGAAAACATGATACAGCACGACCAGTGGAGTCCGATAATTGAGCAAATGACTCTTTTGAGAGGGTTCTTTTTGGTACATCAAGCACATACAACATGACCAGTAAATTCTGATTTTCACACAAATGTTTCTTCCGCCTGTTCTTTTTAGTGTATCAAAGACATACAGTGCGACCAGTGAAGTCCAATTTCCAAACAATTGACTCTTATGATCCCAGCATTTGACAACAGAATTGCATTTCTATTTTCCAGATATTTCTTGCTCAAATTCAACGGAATCGTTAAGATTTCTATCTAGCTCTTAATGAAAGTCACCTATCTGGTGGTGTCAGGTCTTACACATTAAAGGGGTCATAGGATGCTACATGCACTTTTACAAGTTGTTTGAACTGAAATGTGTGTTGGCAGTGTGTGTACACAACCACCCTATAATGATAAAAATCCACCCAGTGTTTTTTTTTAAATCTCGTTAAATGTTTTCCCCTTTCTCAAATCGAGCTGATCTCAGATGCCTGTCTGTGGGAAGACTTTTCATTAAGACCCTAAAGAATCATATCAACTTGTGGAAAATGGGCATCCTATGACCCCTTTAAGACATGCAGCACAATCTAGTGACACTTTCCAAATGACGCCGAGCTAAATGATGCTTTAAGCCTGAGGATCACAGTGAAAGTAATTTCATAAAAGTATGTTTTTGAAAATTTTCTTCAGGGGTCACATTACCATCTTAATCTGCCAGACCAACTAGAGGGCGTCTGCATTGACGTAAGACAAACTGCTTTCCTCCTTATGATGTTTTTGAATGTGTATAGGTATCAGGGCTGAGAAGGGGGCTTTCTGTATCATAGTGCTTGAAAGTGGGTCTGTTTAATGAGTTAAAGATAATCTCCTTATGGCATAAATAGTCCACACATACGACTGACCCTGTACTCTAGAGGGGTAAAGCATTCATCTGAGCTTCTGTTTGTGCATGTGTGTGTATAAAAGAGTGAGTGTGTGTCCACATGAGAGGGTTCTGTCTGGATTTGAATTGGTTCCCAGTCTAGTCTAATGTGTGTGAATGTTGGACCTGATTGATCTATTGTTTATTGTGAAAATAAAAGGCTGAGTGTCTCAGTATTCTGACTAAGGACATTAACGTTTTGTTGTGTTTGTCTGTACAATATATTACAGGCTCTTTTTCACAATGCAGAATGACAACATAGTGAGCTTGTGCACTAGTGCTTGTGTGTTTGTGTTGTGTACGATAACGCATGGCATAAGGATGGTGTTGTGACAGCATGGAGGGGTGGGGGATTGTGAAAATAAAAGGCTGAGTGTCTCAGTATTCTGACTAAGGACATTAACGTTTTGTTGTGTTTGTCTGTACAATATATTACAGGCTCTTTTTCACAATGCAGAATGACAACATAGTGAGCTTATGCACTAGTGCTTGTGTGTTTGTGTTGTGTACGATAACGCATGGCATAAGGATGGCGTTGTGACAGCATGGAGGGGTGGGGGATGTATTTAATGAGTCATCGCAGATGTGAGCTCTGTTCTCCTCACTCCAGGGCAAGTGTGTTATGCTGCTGAGGTCATCCATCATCTGTGTGTGTGGGTGGGTGGGTTTATGTATCCACAAGGACTGGTGGGCTTCACTGCCAGGCAAATATATTAGAGAGTCATGTTCATTACAAAGACAAATATGCTTATGGAATTACCATGGTAATGACTTTGTTTGCTTTTGTGGAAATGCTGCTTTGTTTTTGTTGGATTTCTAGGAGGAAACTAACACACATATAAAGATACAAAAAGTTTTATGAGTAAGGATACACAATATCTAATGCGTTTTGGGCCAATTGCATCCTTTTTAAGCTATGAACATAAATATGATAAAGCTGATATTGGAAGCAGATAATGTTAAGATAATTTCACCCAAGTCAAAAACAGTAAACACTTTTTCTATGCCAGGTTATCATTTTTTACATTATGTTCTGATGCTTACCGAATGAAGATGTAAGTGTAAAAACCTACTGTATATGTACAATGAAAAAAAAAATGAAGTAGAAACAATTTTCACTCCGAAATTGCTAGAAAATGTCACAATTAAGTACAAAGAAACGGCAAGTAACACATTCAATTAGACATGAAATTTTGAAGAATAAAGACTATAATACTATTTTCTTATCACACACACAGACTGAAAATGTTTTTTTAAGTTGTAAACACATAAAAATTAAATATGTAGTATATATATATAGCCTACACACACACACCGTGTATTTAATTTTTATCTGTATTTATAATTAGTATGAAATATAAAAAGACATGTATTTTTGATTAATTTTTATCTGTATTTATAATTAGTATGAAATATAAAAAGACAAATGTATCTTTGAATCATAAAAATGGCATACTATAATTAAGCTTCAGTCTGTTAATTATTTGACATGAAACCTACACACACACACACACACACACACACACATATATATATATATATATATAACAATCAGTTATTGCTCATAACATAAATATTTTCTGTGTCTGTGCATTCCTAATTTTGACATCCATTCATGTCATTCCCAGTTGCAGGACCTCATCTGGCTTTAGAGTTAATTTATTTAAGGGTTCATTACCCCCTAAATTCTCCTGTTGAGAGCACAGAAAACATTATATAGTCATTTGCAGCACTTTGATGGTAAGTCTAATGTTGTTGTGGGGGTTCTTGTGATGAAGTCAAAGACTATGCATGTTAACATTATGTTAGTCATCTTCAGAGAAGCTCATATGACTAAACGGCATGACAAACACTTGACCGTGTCATTCTTTTGACACTTACACACATCCACATCTGACAGCGGGCCTAATGCTGTGTACTTCCTCATACAAAAGGCCACAGAAATCTCAGAGGTAGAAGTGGGATAAAACGAGGGATGACCTGCGGTGAGATAAACCGGGGGAAGCCACTAACCGGGAGACTTACTAGAATAGATAAGTGTATAAAGTTGGAAAGAATGAGTGTGTTTGTTAGCTTTGTGACCAGCGGATGACTGCAGTGGTTCACCCGATGTGTGATTTCCACTTCTCTGCAGCATGGTTTCACTCTCATTTCCATGGTGATAATGAGGACCTCTACTGACGCAGAGCTATTTATACCAGCAGCGGTTTTTTACAGCCTGCAGTTTTGAGCTCGCAGACATGGCTGAGTGAAGTCACACACATGGCTCAAAATTCAAAAGGATCATATAGGATGTAGCTAAAGTGCATTTCACCCTGCCTAACTTCAGCACGTTTGTCTGTGAGATGTCACAGAGGGCGGGAATACTCATTCTCAGGTTTTGCAGTGCACAGTCATCACATATGACGTGTGGAAGAAGATCTAACCCCAGCTGAATGAGTTAATCTGGGTTCATCAAAATTGAACGATTGACCAAATGCAGATATATGCTTTAAAAGAATAGCTCACCGAAAAAATGCAAATCTGCTGAAAATTTACTCACTCTAAATCCTGCCAAGATGTAGATGAGATTGGAGAAATGTAGCATTACATCACTTGCTCAACAACGGATCCTGAATGAATTTGCTTCTTACAAACACACAGCTTTCATGTAAATTAAAAGTAATGCGTTACTTTACTAGTTACTTGATAAAAGTAATCTGATTACGTAACTTGCGTTACTTGTAATATATTACCCCCAACACTGTGTATAAGTGGTATTGTTAAGAGATACCGATTGCCAGCAATAAAGTGAATAGTTGAACAATTCTTCAATATTTCGATACTAATGTCACATTTTGACCCGGATGATTAAAACAAATGGAAAAGCGTATTCAAATGCTCAGTCTTTGGCGCACATGTGGGTTTCTCGGCGTTAGTATATGAGCTTGTGACTGCAATTGCTGCGATTCAAAGCAACTGAGCAATATCTCTTGACGAGAGAGAGAGAGAGGGTGTGTAGCCTATACTTGTATGTGAGAGCGACGGAGCTCAGAATTTGTGCGGACTCGTGGCGCAGAGACACTCGGTACCGTGAGAGAAAAATAAATAGGGATAGCCTACAACTGAACCGGTCAGGTCTCTATAGACACGAAATCCTCATCAGCATCGAGTCGCGCGTCTCGTCTGCGACAGGAGCCCGTTACCTTCGGTAGACGATTAATTTATATGCTCCAGCATCTTGGCAGAGACTGATTTATATATGTAGGCTATATGCATTATTAAGATACACCTGCTGATATTTTAATATTTTGTGTCTAATTATTCGTCAAAGTAACTCATCGATCAAGGCTTCGCTGACAGTGGCAATGGTAGTAGTACACATATAGCCTTCTTCTCGAGCTGAGGGACTGCAGTGGAGGACGGGTTTCCCTGGGATACGTTTGGATTTTTTTTTTCTTAGCGTAGTAAGGACTCGATCAGCATCCACTTGTGTAACGTGAACACTGAACATGGCCGTATTTTATTCTTGACACCTTAACACAACGGAGAAGAATTTCTTCAGGCAATTTCCAATCCGAGTTGAGATCCAGCATTATCCAGCTATGATGTAGACGCTCAAGTCCATACGGTCATCATCAGTGTTCATTATTGAGTATTAATTAGGATCAACCCAGGGCCTTCTTGCGATTTCTGTCATCAAAATGCCTGCTGGAATGAAGCCTCTTGAAAAATTCTTAAAGAAGCAGACCAATGCACTCACTCGGGCGGGTGGATTTGGGGAGAAGGCCACCGGCACCGGGGCATCCAGGCGACGGGCCAGCCTGTCCCGTGTGGTGCCGTTCTTTAGGGAGACGTCTCCCGAAAGCGGCCCGGCGAGGGAGGTGTTCAGCCCGGAGACCGAAGAAGCGCCGTGCTGGCCTTCCGCCACTGCGGACATCAGGAGTCCGTCGCTGTCCAGCGATGAGCAGAGCTCAGAGGCGAGTCTGGACACGAACTGGACCCCGCTTCCCGCGGACACTCCAGACAATCTAGCGCTGGCGCTGCTGGATAGTGTGGCAGGAAAGCGGTACGCCAACTGCACAGGTGAGACGAGTCCATTTCCCCACGTTCATGCTCCACTGACAGATTTTCTTGGTGGATCTTTGAAGATCAGCTCGTTCGTTTTAGAATACTGTAACATCGTCTCAGTGCGTTGCTATGGTGACCGTTTACGGCGCACGGTTGTAGTGGTGGGTTACAATAATAATAGTTTTCGCGAGGTCTGTCTCGATTATCAACTGATCGCTATTTTTTGGCGATAACCGCTATTATTTTGCACGTTAAATTCACTTTCTCTTTAATATTCACACAAGATTTTTAGCCTTTATCGTTTGCACGAATGTGACGAATTTAGCGCAGACATTAATTACAACTGCATACAATTTCAATAGTAGGCTAATAATCAGTATTATGTTGATATAATGTAATCCAAGCTGAAGTTGGATTAAAGTGGACCGAAAATATTTCAAACATTTGTAAACGTTTTAAAATGTTTAGTATCAGCTACATATTTGTTTATGAATATTTAAAGGAGACGTACATTTTATTGTATGACTCCCAAGTATAATGTGAATAAATTACTTTTTCGTACGTGTTCGTATGTTTACAAAGAAAGTGACATACACAATTACATCGTGAATCGCTGTTATTTTTAATGAAAATGTATCGCCAGATCAGACAATGCTAGGTCTGCTAATGAATTACTCCATAACTTTTATACAAGATTTTTAAATTGTTGGCCGTTTTGTCACATATTGTAGTTTTTTTGTCTTTTTATGTCATGCAACAAAATGTTTTTAAGATGACATATTACGTTAAAAACAATTTAACTTCATAAAATCAATATAAAAAAAAGGACAAAACATTTTACTTTGGGAATGTGGTGTATTTTGGAGTAAATTATTATAAGTGTCGAACCAGAATGGAACCACAGCTGCATTTTCAGAAACCTGGGCTGTGTAAACGGAATCACACTTGACAACTAGTTGTCTGTTACATCATATAATGCGGTAGCACTTCTGTAATTTACTTTAGTCACTATCCCATATGGTTACAGATGTTAGTCACTGCTATTACAAAATAATTAGTTCATACAGACAGTATTTGGACCATATGAACAACACAATTTGAGTTTCACACCAAACATTAACTATGTGATTGTAGGCATAATCTTTACATCCATAAAGTAATTTTTATGCCATGAGATATTAATTCAGTTAAACAAAGTTATGTTTTTTTTTAAACTGAGGAAATTTAATTTCATACCCTCGTTATTTCACCGAAATGTGGCATGACAGTATTCCACTGTATTCTAGAAAGGCAGTCAAAGCTAGTCGTAAAACGTGAGTTTCATTGAGCACTCACAACATTTAAAAGGTCACATCAAAAGGTCACAAATAATGTCATAAAACAAAATGCTTTCACATTTGTCAAAAACAGATCCAATCACTAAATGAAGAACTGACTGCATGAGGAATATCTTCAAACAGGGTGGCGCTTGGTTATTTCCTGGGCTATGGGAAAGCGAAAGAAAATGTTAAATGTTTCCATGGTGCTTTCCTTTGTGTCTTTCCTCAAATTGGTGTTATGGATGTTTCATTAACCGTCAAGCCGTTACCACCCACACCTGACACCCACATACAGCACTGAGCACCTGTATGCAGAAAACACCAGGAACGAATCAATTCCTGTACCAAGTGAGGGGATTTCTATTGTAGTCTCAGACAAAGGACGTTTTACAGGGAAATGACAAACTGTGATGTGTAGTGATGGGAATGGGGTGTCTTTAACAAGTGCATACATGTTACCTGTTCCTGTAAGATCCAGGACTTTTATGCCAAGAAGAATGGCCCTCCCACACATTCATTGACAGTGATGCTTTGCAGCCGTAGTGCAGCAGTTCGCACTGCACATGTGCATTAGAGTGTTTTTGTGAAGTAACCATGGAAACTGGAGGGGTTTCGACAGTATGCCAGTGCGTAAAGAGAGAATTATGCTTGATGTAAAATCGATGACCAGATGGACCATTTGCCTTGGTTCAATGCGTTATTAGGATATACGATTACTGTAAAAATGTCCCGTAAATGATCATAAGGTAAATGATGATGACGAATAGGTTAGTTTTTTTATTTTTTATTTGGACTGTTCAACCTGTGTGAATAGTAGAAAGGTGAGGAAAAGTTTTGCGCACATCAAGCTGAATTGAGGTAGATTGTATGTGTAATAAAGCAAAAGCTAAAAACCCATGGTGTTTGAAGGACATGCAGAATTTGAAGCCTTTAGTTGGATTTTTGCATCAAAACTGACTTTCCTTAATTTGTAAATGTGGCTTGAAATATTACATTAATGATTAAGAATCAAAAGTTCACTCAACATGCTTAATTTCTTTTCAAAACACATTCTATGTGAGCCCTTGATAACCTATAAACTGATGTCTCCACCTAAACTGTCATTCATTTTGTGCACTTGACAGCTCATGTCTCTCTTCCTCCTTTGGAGGCGATTTTAAGCAATTTATCTCAAACCTCTGCTCTATATCTAGAACAGATCAGAGAGATTTCAATTTCATGTCACATACTGAGACATTTGGCCTCATTCTCAACCTGTTTTATTTTTTTTATGTGAAGGGGGATGCCTTGCCTCTAGATAAGACTGACATTTTCTCTGCAATTTGTTATTATCGCGGCCCGGGAAATTTTGAAAAAGTGCCACTAATCCTGGATTAGCCAACAATGGGTTTGCAATTTGTCTCATCTAGTGTTGCTGTCAGTGGAGTGACTGTGGATTACAGACTGAGGGAAGTCCACTGATCCAGGGTCAAGAGGTAACACACTGAAATAAGACACTGCTTGCATATCAGTTCTGATGCACAGTCAATTCATCAGCGTTAAGACAAACAGCCCAGCTGTTGACTGAATGAGTAACTGTAGACAGATGCACTTTGTAGACGCATCTACATTTTGGATCACATCACTGCAAGTGAAAATGTGAATTTAATTTCTTTGAAATATCAAAAACTAAGTATATGTACTTCTACTTAAAAATAATGGTTCCAAAGGCCATCGAAAAGCCGTTTTTGATTCCCCAAAGAGCTTTTCAGTGATTAGTTCTTAAAAGAACCAATGTAAGGAGAACATTTGAAAAAATCTAAAGAACATTTTTCCGCTATAAAGAGCATTTTGTGCAATAGAAAGTTTCCATAGATGTCAAAGGTTCTTCATATTTTTTTTAGAGTACTTATATATACTTTTATTACCTGTATATCTTGGGTATTGTATGTGGAATCCAGGATTCTCAGGAACCTTATTTAGTGCTCTTCCAAGACAGCACACCTACAAAACAGCTTTATCTCTGGAATGTGCACGGACACCTCATTGAGTGTGTGTAATGACTGCTAGTGTGTAATGGAGTAATTTGGTAGGGCTCACTGAAACGAGATTAGCAAGTTGATCATTACATAACTTTGTTTACCTTTAGCCCTTCCAGTTGTGAGCCAGAGGCAACAGTAGTTCTGTTGGCTGGCGTGTCAGAACAAAGTTCCAGTGGGCAGGGCAAGAGCAGTGTAATGGCTATGTGATTCGTTAGTGGTGGTAGTTGCCAATTTTGGGAAATTTTCCTCCACTTTTACCTGCCGAGGGGAGAGGCTTGTACCTTCATGCGTTAATGTTTTTACTGAAGTGTTCATTAAAAGGTTCGGAATGTTATGTTAGCCTCTACACTATTTGGCTGCAAAAAGCATTTGTTTTTACATTGATGGCCATTTAAAATTAGTTTTGTGTGTGTATATTGTATGTGTGTGTGTGTATATATATATATATATATATATTATTTATATATATTTTTTTTTGATAAAATACTGCTCACACTGTAAATCGCATTGTTTTATCAACCAGTCAGTGAGTACACTGATTTAAGTTTCACAGTTAGTTGTAAGTTATAAGAGTTTGATATGCATTTGACTAAAAAGAACCGGTTCGTTAGAGTCATAAGTTTGGGAATCAGACTGCACAGTTTGTGCTGTGTGTTTTTGATTCACTAAAAATAATCAATTCAAATGAATCACTCGTTCAGGACTCGACAACTTGCATATCAGTCCTGATGCACAGTGCAACTTTCATTGCACTGTGTTTGATTCCCTAAAAAGAACCAACATTCTGTAATCGGACTACCACACTGATTGCGGTGTCTGTTTTGCGTTGTGAATTCACTCAAGTAGTGTTGTCATCACTAAATATCCGCACAGGCAGAATAATGCATGTGTGAAAACCACGAATGAAGCCAAATGTCATTCTCTATTTTTTTTAAATAATGAATGAAAACGTGTTCTTTGTTCCAGCCATACTCTTAAAAGCCTTTCACATCTCAAGGTTGTTGGTAGTGAAGGTACGGGACTGCGTGCGTTCTTGTGGTGTCTCAATCAGCATTTTCATGACGTCATTTTCCTGTGGTTCCGCAGTGATGGCATTTGCAGCTCAGATGACTGGTTCAAACAGTTCTGTAGTCATATGCAAAAAGAGTTCTTCTGGAATGATTATATCTGATTTGCTTTTTCATCAAAAGCAAATGAAGGCAAATAGAGATATAGGTAGTATCTGGACTGAGGCCTGGTTGTATAAGGACCACCCCACTCTCCATGTGCTGCTTTCCTGTGGGCCGAAACTATCCTGAGGGTGTTTTAAAGAATCTTCAGCAAGAGAGCAAGTGTGGAGAAAGAAATAAATGCATGGAGGGAGAGAGAGAAGTGCAATCGGAGAGAGTGTATTTGTGTAGGAGGAATGCTGGCATTATTTTTTCTTTTGAAAAGAGTGAGGGATTAGAGTGGAATGGCAGCCCACACACTGGCCTCCCTTTGCAGGGCTTTACATAACATCATAAGGAAAAGTGAGATATCTCTCTCTCGTTCTGCGTCTATCACCCTCTCGCCCCCCTTTCGTCTTGATCCTTAATGGTTAGCCCACTCATTTTGTGCTTATCCATGCACCTGGGCAGCTCTCTGCTGAAGAGAAGCTATGGTGTCTACCCTGACTTTGTGCTTTTTAAGTATGTTTATTTTGATGTATGTTAATGCTGCAGGTTTGATGTGTTTGTGGAGGGGGTGGTAGTATACAGTAGGGCATTTTCAAGTGCTTGTTATATTGTGTGATATATGTGACTCGTTTGCACTGTTCCTGCATAGACAACTTTGGTAACTTTTGCTAAAACTCAACGCTCACTGAGCAAATAGAGCTCACAGTTGATTCCAATACAGTTTGGTATTATCTAGCAATGCTATTCTCTAATAATCATTCCATTTATGCATTTGGTAGATGCTTTTATATAAAATGACTTTTGTTGCATTCAGTGTACACATTTGATCAGTTAATGCAAACCCATGACCTTGTTGTTGCTACCACAAAAATGTTTTAAGAACGTTTTGCTAACGTTCCAATTAAGTCATGAAAACGTTATTTCTGAATGTTCTGTGGACGTTCAAAATGTCCAGCTTTTTAAATGTTTAAAAAAAAAAAGTTTTTTGGTTATGCGAACATTAAGGGAATATTCTATGGTATTATTTTACAGATATTACAGAAACATTACATTTCAATGTTCTATGAACATTCTGAAATATTAGATGAACATCCAACTAAAACTTTTCAACAACAACAAAAAAAGAAAAAACATTCCATGAATTATGTATAAATTACTTTTTTTGTGCTAACATTTTGAGAACATTATTAATGTCCAGATAACTTTCAACAAACATTCTGATAACATTTCTGGATGAATGTTTGCTCATCAATTTGAAAGAACCTTGCCATTAGCCAAAATTCTGAAAATGTTCCCAAATGTAGGAGAAAATATTTCATTTTAATTTGTATTGAACTTTTTAATCAATATTTGACTGTGTTGCATGAAATATATCCACCATCTTGGATTTATTTTTTCTCTGAGCTCGGCACAGTGCATTCTGGGATTGCCTTCAGGATACATGTAGTGCTGCCTCAGAATTTGGTGGAGAAACATATTTTTCCAAATTAATGTTTTTGGATGCTATTTTCTCCATGTTATGATATGGATATTTGTGTGAGCATGTTGGGTCCTCCTAGTCCTCTTCGCACAAATGCTCCTGTGTGAAGGAGCCTCTCTCAGTCTCAGCACCTGTTCACATGGCAACTGGCGCCCTCGGAGGAGGTGGAGGTGTAGGAAGACCAGATAAATGGAGGGAACAGAGGGATAAGTGGAAAGCAAGTGTTAGAATTATGCAATAACTTTTAGGGCATATTGTGAGGTTTTTGAATTGGAAATATGTTGAGCGCAGGCTAAGTTGTTCTTCGATGCCCCTAGTAAAGTATGTTAACCAACTCTTAAACATATTTTGCTATATATTTGTGTATATGTATGTATATATATACACTACTGTTTAAACAATTTAAATATAGCTGTTTTCTATTGTAATATATTTTAAAATCTATTTTATTCCAGTGTTGGCAAAGCTGAATTTTCAGCATCATTCATCCCATCTTCAGTGTCACATGATCCTTCAGAATTTATTCCAATATGCTGATTTGCTTCTCAAGAAACATTTATTATTATTATTATTAATGTTGAAAACAGCTGTGCTGCTTAATATTTTCGTGGAAACTCTGATACATTTTTTCAGGACGAATAGAATAATTTTTGATGAATACAAAGTAAAACAACAACAACAGCAGTATTTATTGAGTCTTTACTGTCACTCTTGATTCGTTTAATATATCCATGCATATGTGTGTGTGCGTGTGTGTGGTAATATTCAATCCAAAACTAAGGAAAGTGCACAAGCAGTCCACTGTTGCTATGGTTACCTCATCAGATGAACACTATTTCGGGTTGCGAGGGTCTATTTACCACAAGACGTTTGAAAACCCTGACGAAGCACATATTGTATTTAAAACCAATAAGCATTTTG
Organism: Sinocyclocheilus anshuiensis; assembly: GCF_001515605.1. Classification (NCBI taxonomy): domain Eukaryota; kingdom Metazoa; phylum Chordata; class Actinopteri; order Cypriniformes; family Cyprinidae; genus Sinocyclocheilus; species Sinocyclocheilus anshuiensis. The sequence goes on along the minus strand of NW_015552706.1, from coordinate 586,876 downwards.
TTTTGACCTTCTTTTGGGTAGGTCAAGCATCATATTCTCTTTGCAAACCCCCCATAATTCATGCCCTGATGTTAGTGGAGAATATCACACTCGGGCTACATAGACACAATTTTTGAAAGCGATTATAAGGCGGCACTTCTGAAGCGCTCCCTCTCTCTCTCTCTCGCTCTCCGCTCTTTTCATTCTGCATTACAAAAACAGCATTGCAGTCACTGCGAGTCAGAGGCTGAATCAAACCATAGCAAATGCGCCACGTGACGCCCCTTTGAAGTGACAGCAGAGGTTGCTCTTTTTCACCACGCAGTTTGCACAGTCAAACACACACGTGCACGCGCACACACAGATGGCCTCGAGCTCCCGGATCAGTGGCTTGACCGACAGCCCTAATAATAGCCTGAAAACAGCCTCCTGCTTGCTAGAGAGAAGGATGTGATTAGCACACAGTGATCAATCCCACCAAGAAGCAGTCGCACATGGAAAGCCTCCTTCCAATCCGAACAGTTTACCAAAGAAGAAGCAGACCCTTCGTGCAGCTTCTCATGCTTTTAGATGACAGGCATAAACAGTAATGCAGAAAGCCATGAGCGTAGGGATGAGTAATATCAATCACTGCATACTATAATGGCGATGAAGTTCATTCTTTTAGTTCTTTATAGTGGAGGAGGGCGATGATTATTTACAGGACCATTTAGAAACAGAGCCATAGAGGAGCTTTTAGCTTTGATGATCATATTAATCAAACATGTTAGATGTTATTTTTAAGTATTGGGGCCATTCTCGCTGTGACGATAGGCTGGGTGTGTGATCTCTCTTCGCCTGCAGGAAAAAGAGCCATGGGAGGCAGAAAGTGACACATTTTTCATAAAGTTCATGCATATCTAGTGTTGTACAAACACAGGCTGGCTTGAGGATATTTACTGTGTATATGGCATTAAGGTGTGTGATAAACTTTTAAAAACAACAGGACATGACATTTTACCCAATTCTCTTAATTACTAAATGGTTTTATTGTTTATGATTCATCAGTGCACATTATTTGATTTTTTTTATTATTATTATTGTTGTCACTGAAAATGTGACATGTATGGACAGGGAAAAATAATATTAAGCAATAATATCTATTTTCTTTTTTTCCCCACCAGCATAATTTATAAATATACATTGCTGGACAAAATTTTTGAATTAAGATTTTTGATTTATTTATTTTTTATTTATTTTTTACAGTTTTGAAAGAAGTCTTACTATGTCCGTATTTATTTGCTCAAAATAATAATAAATAATATTACAATTTAAAATAACTGTTTTCTGTTTGGAAATATTATAAAATGTAATTTATTCCTGTGATATCAAAGCTGAATTTTTAGCATCATGACTCCAGTCTTCAGTGTCACATGATTCTTCAGAAATCTTTCTAATATGTTGGTTTTTGCTGTTTAAGAAACATTTCTTAATTTATCTAAAAAAAACTTACTGACCCTAAACTTTTGAATGGTATACATAAATTAGAGTCTGAATGTGCGTAATATCTTTGAAGAAATGATGTGATAAAACTGCACACATTCAATTTCAATAAATTCTGCAAGAGAATTTGCACAACGCCTGTCTGTGTGCATTGAATTTATTTAATACACGAGTTTCACAATTTGAGTTGAATTACTGAAATAAATGAACTTTTCCACGACATTCTAATTTATTGAGATGCACCTGTAATAGTAGCATCAACCATCTGCCTCCAGCGTTATCGCACAATTTGAGAGCTAGGTTCAAAGGTTGTGCACATGCGGTGCTAAATTAATCCATTACCTCTGCTGTGGGTTTGATTTGTTTTGCATGGGTGTTGTTCACTGGTAGTCTTGTTGGGTTCTGTTGTGTCGTGCTTTCATGTGGGCACATCTTGGACTGATGTTGTTCAGCTATTAGAACTACGCCTCTCTCATTTTCATCTTATGTAATAGCAGTCGCGGAGGTTTCAAATAATTTCTCCCATCTGGCCAGAGAGCAGACTTTAAAAATGCTTTTTGTGAGTCCTGATCTAGGAACAGTCTTTCCTGGGGCCAGTTTGAACTGGGTTAGACCTAAAAAAAAGTGGTGCGCTTCTAAATTCAGCAAGCTCTGTTTTAGTTTACAGGCCGTAAGGTGTGTTTCTTTTTTTTTTTGTTTGGAGTCACGTGTTGTGCTAGACTGGTGGCTTGACATGGACTCTTTCTTGCTTTTGTCTTGCATAGCACATGTATTTTCATTTGCACCTGCTTTCTTCTTTCCAAACTGTATGGGAAGTTTTCACCACGAGCATTCATTTCAAAGGATTGTTTCAGGAATAACGGCGGTCCTCCAGTGGCATTTGTGTATTTCCTTATAGTTGGCGGCCCGCCAGAGTAGATTTGCATGTGAATGATGGTGTTTTGTGTTGCGATCCAAAGAAAAGGTGGGAGTTGAAGGGTGAAATGCCTCCCAGAATGGACAGATTTTGTGCAGGGGGGTCGAGATAAAGCAGATACGAAGAACAAGCGCATACAGCCTCAGAGAATGAACAGAGACCTTCAAAGCACACACGAATGCACACACACGGTGCGTCATGCCAAAAGGCACCAACGTGAGCGAGGGAGAGATGAAGAAAAGACGGCATGAGGAAGAGAAAGGAGAGCATGCGTGGGTAGTGGGGGGTTCAGATGTGATAAGGCTTCCATGGTAACGGAATGTCTGTCATGGTTTATGTAACGCCACCGTGGTCCTCTCCATTACGCTCTCCTGAAATCCCAATCTGAGATCTCCAGCTGATTACAATCTACATTGACCAACATCCGATCCAATCCCTTTTTACTGACAGCCGTTTATTGAGCGTGAACCCCCATGACCCCGAACCTGAAGGTGTCCCATGTCTAAAAAACCGTTATATATATATTGACTCGGAGGAAAATGAAATTGCTCAAATGATGCTCTTTTGGATTTTAGGAGACCTGAAGAAGTTCTTAATTATGTTTTATTTAAGTATCAATTGTTAAAAAGCTGTAATGCAGGGGTTGGCTAATTATAATTCATCTTAAAGGGGTCATATGACGTTGCTAAAAATAACATTATTTGGTGGGTTTGAGACTTTAGTCTTTGCAACTTCAGGGATCTTATCTATTCACGAACAGCTTGTAACACTCCAAAGAGAAAGGAAAACTTGAAATCGCATCATATGACCCCTTTAAATTATTATTTTTATAATGTTTACAAAGTATGTAAATGCATTAATCTAATTAAGTTGAAGTGAGCTTTATTGTCAATCCGCTGTATGTGGAGACATATATTTAAACATATATAAACATAGACTTAAACATATAATCATATGAAACTTATAAAATGTAAAAATAAATAAAATATAAAAACATGTTGACATATATAACATGCATAACCTATTGAAAGAAGTGATCTGACTATATACTCTGGATGTACACATGAAACAACACGTAATCTAGTGGAGAAAGTAGTGTAGTACAGAAAGACCACAATTCAGGTCAAACAGTGTAAATGGAGACTGGCGTTAAAGGCATGAGGACATACGCCATTCTAGTGAAATATATAATATAATATAATATTATATCTAAAAATAAAAAGTATAAATATAATAATTTCTATTTTAATTTATTTTTAGATTTGCCCTAAAAATGCGGAAGACCACTGTAATGTAAGATTTCATACAGAAATCTCTGACTTCTGACCACAAACTTTGCTATCTTGGCAATTCTGAGCACAGTTTGAGAAATGGCAATGAAAGTCAAAGGGGTTCATTGAAAATGTTGTTTGGACAATGTCTTTTGTGTGCAGAAGACATAAAGAACAGCATGAAATGATGACAGATTTTTTATTATCTTTGGATGAACTGTCCATTTAAGCAAAAGTCTCCATTTACTCTCCATGTAATCTCATTAGTGTTTAGGAGAAACAATTGAGATCTCAGTTGTGATTTTGAGCCTATATGGACAAAGGAGAATAAGAGCTCTGCCTTAGTGTTGAGAAATGAGTTTGACCCTTGTTTAGTCTCATCAAGGTCATTTTTGCTGAAACTGAAATTCTTCCAGATGGCCTTCAGCTGCACACACCCTGTTTCCTCCCATCGTCTGAAGGCAGCAGAATTATGGTGTTTTCAGTTGGCAAGGGCTTCTCTTGACCTCAAGAATAAAAGAAAGGGAGTGATTTTCACTTGTCTGAACGATGGATGTTCTATACGTGTGATGGGTGTCTGTCTGAACTCCCTCTTGCATTTCATTCTCACAGTGCGAGAGCATGTGCTGCTGTAGAGAATACATGTGCAGTTTCTATATTTGACTGTGATTGTGTGTGTGCATGCGCTTGTGTGGGAATATGGATGTGTGTGTGGTGTGTGCATGTGGGTATCAGGGTGGGTGTTGGATTTTGCTCTATTCCCACTCTTGTTATTTAATAGATGTGCTTTGTGCCAATCTGGTCAGGAGATTTAAGCTCTATCATAATGTAAACTAGTGAGTCGAAATGCATGAAAGAACGCTGGAGAATGTGGGGGCCATCAGAGAAAGAAGGGATTAAATTGAGAAAAAAGCATGCGAGGAGGAAAGGTGTCATATTTGTCTTCTGTGCCTCATCTTCATGCTGATTTATATTTCCAAGCTAAACATCAGCACTGACTATTTTACCACTAAAGGTAGGTATCAAACTTTTACACGGTAAAGCCACATAGATAGTTTCTTATGAAAGCATGTTTCCACCTAAAACAGGTCACAGAAACAGAAGGTCAAATTTAAAATAAGAAATAAACACATTTTGAGATAAAAAGCTGCAGTTATGGGATATAAAGTAACAGTTAAAGTAGCAGTTGTAAGATATAAAGTTGCAATTTAGATATAGTCACAACTGAAACTGATCTAAAGTTGCAATTATAAGAAATAAAGTCACAATTGTAAGATATAAAGTCACTATTATAAGAAATAAAGTTGCAGTTGTAAGATATAAAGTTGCAATTTAGTGATATCAAGTCACAAAAGAAATTACGTTGCAACATATAGTCACAACTGAGAGCTATAACCGCAACTGTAAGAAAAAATAAAGTTGCAGCTGTAAGACCTAAAGTCTTAAAAAGTTGCATTTATGAGAAATAAAGTTGCAGTTGTGAGATATAAATTTGTATTTACTAGAAATAAATTCACAGGCTTTCATAGTTCCTGCCTTTGCACGGTGCAAAAGCACAAATGCGTTTTCCTGTTTTATTGCTTTGATCTACCTTGATGTGGTAAAATTTTATTAGCATAAACATCATCTCAAATTTGGCTCATATCTGTTGCTTCGAAGCCAAAAGTGTTGGTTAAGGACAGCTGGATGCATTAAATGTGCGTCCTGCAGTGATTCTTCACGGGATTCAGGAATTTACTTGGCTCTTTAGAGCAGATTTGATGCTCTCTGCTAAGCATTATATGCCTGAGGGAGGCAAACAGACCCACACACTGACATAACACATGGCTCAATTATGGCTGCAGCACAAGTTATTTTAAAGAATTATAAACTCCCACTCTAATTTAATCTCAACAGCCATGACAAATGCTAATGAAGAGAGATGGTCATTGCCCTAAAAGAATGTTTACATTTGACCGGAGGGGGTCCAAAAGTGTTCCAGTCAGCACTCACACACACACACACACCCGCTACAGTGACTAAAAGTAAAGTTGCTTGAATATATTTTACACCCTCAGCTCTGACACAACACCTCATCATTTCCTCATCAACTTTAATAGAACTTGTCCGGTGCGTATTTCCCGTTTGGTTACTAACATGTGCCTTTAAGGGTTTACGGATATCAGAGATGGTAATTAATCCTGTTGACTTCTCCTCCAGTCGTTCCGTTCCTGTTTTTCACACTAACTTGACTGACTCGCAGCCCGGCTTGTCACTGTTTCTGGCTTTGCATTCCATTTGCTTTTTTGTGGGTTTTACCTAGATTCTTTTTGCCTCTGTCTCTCTGTGTACTTCTGTCTGTATTTTGTCTGTTTGTCTCGCATCTTGGTCTCTCATCTTTTTTTTATTTCTCCTTACTCACTGTGCAGCCTCTAAAGTCAGCGTTGCCGTGGCAACCGCAAAAGATCTGCAGCTGCAAAGATGTGAAGTGACTCCAATGTGCATATATTTTATTCAACAAGTATGAAGTTGGGACCCTTTAAAGTCTGCTAAAGTCTGCCATACATGGTGAATAAAAATTGGTGCAATATGTACTATAATAATATAATAATATAATATATACATACATAAATATATTATACTAATGTTATAAAAATTAAAATTTATATAAATAGAGTATACACAAACACACATTTTATTATTTTATTTGGATCCACAAGACAAGCAACAAAAACGGAATCCAAATACCTTGGGAAGTCAGTTTGCAAGATGACAGGTACACATGGCTAACATACATTCACAAGTCCTTATATTTATAACATTCAACACTCAAGGATAGACAAAACATCTTCATTTCCATATTTGCATACTCCCTATAGTGGCTGAAACTGAACAAAATTTTGCGCGTTTTTTTGCTTTCTTTTTTGCAGTCCACTCAACTGCAGTCCTTTAATCACATTCTTGTGCACATGACCTAAACTTCCAAACACTAGGGTGATTAACTTACAGTGATAGTCAAGTTGATGGATGGCTTCAACCAATGGCTGATATTTCAGCAATTTGGAAAGATAGCAGGTATCCAAAAACAGATCAAAACAACAGCCAACCCCAATGACAAATACAGAGTTCAAAGCCTTGTTTACAATCACAATGTCCGGAGTGTTTGGAATGTTTTTAAAATAGTCACTGTCAAATGTGTTGTCATAAAACCAATTCAATTCAACATTAGTATGCTGGTAAAACTTACTGTCTTTGTGCATTGTTTTCAAGTCCTTTATAATCAAATCAACCAGGCAATCGTGTCTGGACACATACAGTCCTTTGTAACAACAACATCCATTTAAGATGTGGCCAGCCATTTCATTTTCCTGTTGATTTTGATGTAACAGACAGTAGGAGTTGTAATTTGACGGGTACCATATTGACAGATTGTACATAGTTGGAAGACATTGTAGTCGTGCTTTAATCATAAAAATTAGAATATCCTCTGAGATTGAAAAGTTTGTCAAAACAGAGTGGGATACTGAGTGGTCAGCCGATTGGAGAAGTGCTAATTTTCCCTGTAGTTTCAAGCCCATCCAGTGCTGGGCATTTTGGGTTTTTCTGAGGTGAAGAAGTGAGGCTCTTACATTGTTGGTCGATAGTTGACTAGGTGCACTTTCGGTGTTGAGAACCGCTAGAGCAGAGATATGCGGGTCTGTTATTATGTTTTCATTTAGAGCCGCTACCGCTCCGTCAGGTCCCTGCCAAGAGAGCTGCAGTCCTATACGCTGGCAAAGATCATTTAAATCCAGCCAATCAGAGCGTACTCCAAATCCGGCTGTTTTGATGTCCAATTTTCCATTCGGTTTTAATTTAAATCCAAGAAACTGGGGCTCGTTGCACGAAGCAGCCGGTATTTTGCGCCGCTGTAGATGTAGAAAAAGTGACTCATGTGCCAACTCTCTGGCAGATGTATCGTAGTTATTCAGCATATTAAGAAGATGACCTATTCTGGAGGCAGTATAAATACATTCAATGTTTACCTCCGTCTCGGCGCGACTGGAAAATAATATCTCGGGTTGTATTGAGGCAGAGCCATTTTCTCACTAGCTTTACCATTTCATCGTTCAGTGTTGAAAGTGTGCATTGTGGAATATGAACATTCATAAATAGATGTTGAATTTTAGCTGTTGCAATCAATCTGATAGCCTCGATCTTCATCATTATGGGGAGAGGGGAAGAGTCAATCAGTGCAAGTCTTCAGGTAAATTCATGACACAGCTCTGTAACCTGTTCCTCCCAGTCACCGCTAACGTTGAATTTATGCCCCAGATAAGGATAGGTTTCATGACGTTCATATAGACGGATAGGTTTATGTGCTAATGCAAAGACCAGGGGTTTGTCAGACTTTGATCTATACCATCTATTTCCTCCACTCCGTCTTTCATAAAACGCAGCACACTTTGTATGTTTCATATCCAAACCAGACCACCTTATGAAGTCATCTGTACGAAGAAGCATATTATGAATTACACTCTCATCTCGTGACGATATTTCCACATCATCCGCATAAGCTTGCACTGGATTTGGAGATCGCACACCTGCTGGTGAGCACTGACACATCCATTTCAGCCAGGAGTTACTCGCTAGTATAAAGTTAATAGCACTCCAGGGGCAACCGGTCTTAATACCGATCCTGAGAGGTATAGGATCAGTTAAGGCACTTCCACATATGACTTGAACGTAGGAGTTATTGTAGACGTCCTCGATCATATCCACATACGGCCGTGGCAGTCTTATTTCATCCAATGCATAAAGCATAACACCATGGGACAATGATCCAAAAGCATCACGAAAATCCAGAAAGACAGTGAAGAATTTTGCAGATGAATGTTTAAAATCATCAATTCCTGTTTTCAAACAAAAGACGTGCTCATTCATTCCCTGTCTATTGATATATGCTTTCTGTTTTGATGAGAGTATTCCTGTCTCCACCAACCAGGGGAGGATTCTTGAGAGCAAGCATTTCATGAATACCTTATATACTGTCGGTAGTAAGGATATATCTCTCCAAGTTGACGGATCGTCGGGGATATGGTCTTTCTTGGGGATTCGATGGATCAATGCACCTTTCCATGCTTCTGGTACTTTACCGTTCTCAAGACAGATGTTAAATATATTAGTCAGAACTGGGCACAACGTGCTTTTACCAGATTTCAGCGTTTCGTACGTCACACCATCAGATCCGCTTGCTTTATTATTAGGTAAATTACTAATCACTTTCTCTACCTCACTAACAGTAAATAGCGAGGCGTTCAATTGACTATATTGCACCAGATTTAATGACCCTGTCCATGGCGCCACACTTAATGTACTTTCTGATCTTTCGGGCACACATTTGGAAGTATAATAATTTTGCACAAATTGCTTGCTATTTGTACAGGCTGGTGCACTTGGGTATTTACTGTTGTTAAGAATAACTTGGATTGCTTTAGCTTTTCTATTTTGCCATAAATATGCTAGTTTGTCTTTGCCCACCTGCTTTTGTTCTTGAGTTGCACTCCGTGACGCCCCAAGTGCCGGCTGAACGACGTCCCGCAAGAAGCGCAGCTCCGCCTCAATCCAGCTTCCAAGGGAATCCTGGGTTTGAACTTGAGGAAGGCCTCTGTTAATTAATGGCATTTTTTTCAATACACGGGTTGTAAACTTTAAAAATGGTAGTCCAAATGGTCTCCCATTTCGCCAAGTAGTTGAAAAAGTTCCGTTCTTGAAATAAACTCCATTTAAGATGCAGATGAGTTTAATC
>NW_015552706.1:572911-577413 GCF_001515605.1 Sinocyclocheilus anshuiensis | reverse complement strand
ATTTTGAAATGAAATCAAACACACACACACACACACACACACACACACACACACATACATGTTTACTTAGCTATCGAAACAGGGACATTCCATAGGCGTAATGGTTTTTGTTCTGTACAAACCGTATTTTCTATTGCCCTACACCAACCCTTCACCTAACCCTACCCCTTACAGGAAACTTTCTGCATTTTTACAATTAAAAAAAAACTTTGTTTACTTTATTTTTATACCAGTTTTACAAATGAGGACCAAAGGGAGGTTTTTGGAGATTTTGTCAGGTTTAGCTCACTTTTGGGTACAAATTTGTCCCCAAAATATGGTTAAGTAGGCACACACACACACACACACACACACATTATATATATTTATATATATATATAATTTTATAATACAATAATACATTACTATTTAAGAAGTATGTATATATAATTATTTTAATTATTGTAATAATATAAATACTTTAAATTCATATACTGTATATGATATCAAGTGATACAATTATTTATATTATTAGAAATATTTATATAAATATTAGATTGCATTTTATAGTATTTTAGATATAATACAATAATAGGTAGGTGTGCATGTGACCTTATTTTACCCACGCTTCCATTATGCCTCACCCGTAACTCTCAAAAGAGGTGTGACTTCACAAAAAACATGCACAGATATGTGAAGTGTGCATAGGGTTTGGACATGTTAAATTTCTAAAATGCACATTAGAACGCCTTGTGTCCCAGAATCCCGTAATGACAGGAGGACTTTTGAATTTTTTCTCGATAGTCACAATCAGGAACTAAAACAAACACGTCTGCACCAATCAGTGATCGGTTGTTGCCTGCAAATCAGTATGCAAAGCAGGGCATGATTGTGGGAATCTTTGCTGTTCAGACGAATGAATCAACTGAGGGAATTCAGCTGACAGTTCATCTTAATTAAATTCATTGTCTGACTGAACCAACGATACAAATTTATTCTGCGTCCAAGCTACTGCTCTGAAATGCAAATGGACTAGTTGAGCTTTTAGTATTGGACCCTGTTTTCTCTAGTTCATATGTGCTTTGCTTTATTTGCATGACATGTGAAAGCCTTAGCATTTTGAACTGACGTGTTCATTTTGTGCCACTGACTCGTTTCTCATTCCTCTCAGCGATTATGTTTTTAATAGTTAAGTATCAATGATTTATGTGCTCCACATTGATATAACCCAGATACATAATCAGTATCATGTCCTCTCATCAGTCAAAATATAGTCTCCGAAAACCTCACTGTCAAGATGTGCCCCAGATCAAAAAATATTATGCACATTTCTATTCCTTTTTGCAGATTTCAAACAGTTTTTCAAAGCTCATTTACTATGTTTTTATCACTCATTTATTATGCTTTTTGTAATGCCTTTTTCACTGTTTGTTGACGTTTATATGAGCTAGTCTGTTAGTTTTTACTTTCAGCTGCTAGATGTGTGTGTACAGTACATCACTGCAGCCTTTGGGAGTGTCAGTGGTCCAAAGTGGGCCAGAAAGCATCGTGATTTATTCTACCCACAAACCCACTGTCCTTGAGATGAGTTAGCAGAGGTGAAGGCTGGTGCTGTCAAGTTCAACTTCATTTCTCCGCACACATACTCACAGAGCGAGTGTTCACAACCTGTCGAACAAGAACAGCTAAGTCTGCACAGAAGACATCATTTTCCAGAGTTCCTTGTCTTTCATTATACTGTCCTCCTCGTGTCAGTCTCCGCAGCCCAACACTTTCAGACAAACATGAACATCTTGTTCAGTTGTGGGATGTCACTAATAAGGTTGTGTTCGTCTCTCTGTCTCCTTGCAGAAATACTCCTGGATGACTTCATGCTGACGCACCCAATCTTCTTGGCCCCAGACAAGTTCCAGCAGGTCTTGCTTCAGCAGTATCCTTTCCCCTCGCCAGAACCATAAGTGCCAAATGTACACCTTTTAACATCTGAAAATCTTCATTGGACGACTGTAACCCTACCTTAATGTGATTTATCCAAGTAGAACATGTACCTTCCATCATATTTTGGAAAAATAGCTCTATTATTAACCAGTTTTAGGGCTATGACTGGGATTTAGGGTCTTATCAACATATAATTTCTGTTAGCATTAACATTAAGATTAAAGTTTATGCTGCAGTTTAGGAATGTTGCTTCAGGACCAGAAGCTCTCACATTTGGTGTGGGCAAGTGGAATAGATTGTAGATATTATTTTTTACATTTAATTGAATATTTAATTTTTATTAAATATTTTAAGATTGAACTTAATTAAATTCCTTTTGAATGTATTATTTATTCTTTGTTTTTAATTATCTATTAAAACAGAAGCCTTATAGTATTGAGGGACATGATGATGAGAAAAAATGTATTGGAGGAAAGAATTAAATTTAAATGCTTTGGCATTCGCTCGCAAAACTTTTGCATTTGGGAGGAAAAATTATGTTTTAAAAAAACTATATTTTGCTTTAAGTTTCTTTAGGAATGTGATACTTTAGCAAGAAAACACAAAAGCATTGAAATAAACTATAATACTGCATGAGATCATATCCTGCTGTCTATATCCATTACAGTGTCTGAAGACATTCTGTCATCTAGCATGACCACACTTTATGGTTTGTCAGACCAATGGACACAACTCAGAACTGGTTAAATCATGTATAACTTGCTAATTGTCTTTCTGGTAAAATTTTGTAGAGCTTCACCTAACTTTTTCGTTTTTAGCTAAAACTTCATTATTTTTAGGTCTCGTTTATGTTATTTTGTTTGAAACTGAATGATCACACTGACAGATATGCTAGTGTCCTACATGTTCTCCAGTCAGTTTGTTTACTTCGCAAAACTTCAGAAAAAGCATTTGGCTCTGAATTATCAAGCCGAACACTTGAATGTCTTCAAAACACTTCCAAAACAAACTGAATTATCTGCCATAAAACAGCCAATACACACAGCCGAAGAGCCTAGCGTCTTTCTACCGCAGGGGGCTAACAGTCGCACATGCCATTTAAGATTTGGGTCAGAATGATTTACCAATTAGCCGCAATGCTAACCTACCTCTGTCAGACTCTGCAGGCCAACACTCCCCGCCCCCCCATCCCTCGGGGTCCATCGGTTTCCTAAATTCAGATAAGATGAGTGCAATGTGGGGAATGTTTGTTTTGTTAGCTTTAAGCGTTGTGTCAGAGTGTGTATAAGTGTGTGTGTGTGTGCAGAGGACACCCCTCTCTCTTTCATTCAGTGACCTACATTCCTTCTGTGAATGCCATAGCCCCCTCCTACCCAGACCTTAATGCCGTCTGAGGGGCTTGTCTGCGGATTTAAGCACAAAGGTATTCCTGGGGAGGCCCGTCTGCATGCCTCAGCGCTCCCAATGCAGCGTGTCTGCTGCGCGGCGGCCCCCCGAGTGTCTGCGGCAATCAGTGACCCTCGCTAATCTTCCCTGACTGCCGTCACCACCTCGCCTTGTGAGCCGCTCCTCTCTTTCTCTTTCCTCTCCCTCCTCCCAGGCCATTTATCTTTCCACTTTCCACACCTTTTTTCCTGGTCTTTGACTTGACCTAATCCAGGCCTAATCAGATCTTTTTGTTGTAGCAACATGTCTGCTTCCTGCTTAGAAAAGCCCCGTCTCGTAGACTTTCCACTCGTCAGGGCTCATTTGAGGGGTTTAATAAAAAGATTTCAAAGCAGGATGATTCCATTTCACTCAGGACTGATAGTGCTTTTAGCTCTTCACACATTGACAGTCCCGGTGGAGTCGGCCTGGCCGGACTCCAAACCGCTGTGGCGGCCGCGATCCAGGGCTTGTACGAGGGAACAGAGTTCAAATTTCGCAACTGCCCAGCAGCTTAGACGGCTGCTGTTTTTTGGCACCCGAGCAGAGGTGACGGCTGTGGATATAGATTTACTAGATCTATGATGCCATTTGCAGAAGCTTCTCTTGGGCCTTTTTTGTATGGGAATAGCTGTCAATTTTAGACGGGGTTTCGGGGACTCTTTAATTATAGGCAGAGAGGCTCAGGGATACTCCACTTTAAATTTAGTCCGCCTTTCAGGTTTCCTGCTCATATGATTGGTAGGATTGGGGACAAGGAGTCTTTGCAGATTTTTAGGTCATCTTATGTGCCGATAAAGTATATGTCTTTGCTTAAATGCTTATGTGTGACTTTACCAACTTATGTAAGCCTGCGAGTACAGAAAAATCCATTCCACGTGTGATTATGTTGTAACTTGTGTGTGTATGTGAGTGTGTGTGGGTGTGATGGGTTTGTTCCATCGGCCTCAATACTTTTCAAAGGTTGCAATTATTCTGGCTGTCTGGCCACAGAAGCAGAGATTTAGTTTTTCCAGTGCGGCATCTGTGTCAGGTGATCGGACAGTGGCTGTCTGAGCATGTGTTTATCTGCATACACTCATAAAAACCCAATAATTTCTGTGTTTCTGAGCTATCTATCTATCTATCTATCTATCTATCTATCTATCTATCTATCTGTC
>NW_015552706.1:557301-569208 GCF_001515605.1 Sinocyclocheilus anshuiensis | reverse complement strand
CTATCTGTCTGTCTGTCTGTCTGTCTGTCTGTCTATCTGTCTGTACAGGTATAGACGTGTGTGTACAGTTGTATTCACTGTATTTAGTGAGCGCAGGTGTGTATGAGTTGGCTCGTGAGTGTGTTGTTTCTTAACTCCTGGCTCAGATTCAGCTCAGAGGGTAAGCAGGGTGAGGGCTGGCCCGGCTGGGACGGAGCTGAGCGGAAACTTACAGTTCTGACTGTGGCCTTCCGCTATCTGGACACATACAGAGACTTACTGCAGGAGGAGGGAGATCGCTCCAACACTTTCCCAAAGGTACCGCACTTGTTTATAAAAAAAAAGCTCAAAACTCATAAATGTTTTTTCAAATTTTCCAATGCATACAAACAACAAAATAAAAAGCTAAAAAATTAAAAATCTGCAAAATAGAATGAAGAATTATCATTTTTTATAAAAAAAAAAAGAAGGAATTATTTAATGAGCATTTTTGTCTTGTTTCTCATATTAATTGATTTGGGAAACAACATGAGTCTTGTTCAGAGAATAAATCTTGAATTAAGATTTCTTTTCTTACCCCATTGGTAATTGTTTTAAGCATGAACCTCATTCAGTTTTGTTCGAAGTTTATTTAGAAAAATAAACCTAATTGCAGATTTGTATATTTTGTACCATTTGTACAGTCCTTAGAGTGTCATCACTGGTATAAGATTATCAGGGTTACTATGGTAACCCCGCGCTAAGGAAAATATTGCTCTTTTTGTCTGTTTGACATCAGTTTTTCTTAATTAAAGACAAACACACCTGTGCTCCAGACGTTATTTTTTTCTTGTTTGTGATATTTTGTTCCGGTACATGACTAAACAATATTTATTTTGAAACCTGTTCTTATGTTTTCTTGCAGCTGTTTTTAGACATCAGACCATGAATTAGAACTGTCTGTTTTCACATTGTCGTTTCATTCATATTAAAATGCTTATTGAAATTCTAGGAATTTATAAAAAGGTTAATTTTTCACCGTCGTTTGCTTTATCTCCTTTATTTCCTTCCTCCTGGTCTTAATAAATGCATGTCGTTTCAGGAGCTGTATTTGTGTGCTGTTCAGGAGCTCAGCCGCTTTCCTGAACTGGTGGAAGACGTCCTGAAGCTTCAGCGCTGGACTGAGATATTACACAGCCCGTAAGCATCAAATCCCCCTCATCCTTGCAGTGGAATATTAATATAAGCTATAAATATTTTTTATGAGCTATAATGGCTGCAGAAATCATAGGAACAGAAAATCATATAATACATGAAGCCTCTTAGTTTGGTGAAGTACAACATGAGTTGTAAAGTATTAAATGAGGCGCATGCAGTTGCCCATTAAGAGCTTTAGAACCAGATGAAGAATTAATGTGCAGAGATTAATGCTTTAATGTGTTGTGTTCGATTTCGATTGTGTCATTAAAAGCCTCTACAACAGGGCAGCAGTTTTGTCATAAAACCTTAAACAGTTCTTTTTTGTTTATAAAAAAAGCACATTTTTTTCCTGGCACTGGCATGTTTGGTCTTTCTGCATCTTTAAATTCTAAGGATGCCATGCAAACATAATCAATGCCATTTTCTTCGTTTTGGCATATTGGAGTTTAAAATTTCTTGCTGTCCAGTTATAAACAGTTTAAGAGCATGCTATGACTGCTCCTTAAATATCTTGCCCATGCATAGAATATTTTCCATCCCTGATGCCATTACTAAACAAATTGTAGGTTAATAATAGTCTTTTGGGGACAAATAACTTATTCAATTATTTACACATGAATAACTACCTGACTTGTTTTCCCTTCTATCCGACAGAGCCGAGGAGGACAAGGAAAGTCGCAAGAAGCAAGTCCGCCCTCTCTTCCGACACTTCAGACGTATCGACGCCTGCCTGCAGCCCCGAGAGGCTTTCCGTGGCTCGGACGAGAGTATGTTCAAACCTTCGTTTTAATAGGATGCATAAATATTGCACAGCCTGACCAGTTTATTACCATTGCTTATGCTTAGCTGTGCAATAACGCCCATGAGAATACTGTTAGTGAATCATCTTATTCATCCTTTTTTTTGTGAAAGTGCCAGTCTGCTTCCACTTCATTCAGACCAGGATGACAAATCGGGTCACAGAAGTAGCATCTGCCAAGTTTTATAGATGCAATGAGCTCATCTGATGAAATGAGACTCTTTGTCAGGGCAGTGGCTCAACCCAAGCTAAGTGATTTCCCAGACCTTAATCAATAGGCAATCTGACAGTACAAAACGCTGCTGACCCTGAAGCCTCCAGTGACCCGGTTTGTGCTTTTGTCAGAGCCGTGATTGGTAAATGGAGAGGAAGTCAATACTGTACATAATTACTACTATTCAAAGTTTTGCCTCTTTTATTTAACTTGAGATAAAATGATTCAGTAAAAATGGGTGATGGCGATGTTAAAGGGTTAGTTCACCCAAAAATGAAAATTAGCCCATAAATTACTCACCCTCAAGTCATCCTAGGTGTATATGACTTTCTTCTTTCAGACGAATCCAGTCAGAGTTATATTAAAAATTGTCTTTGATCTTTCAAGCTGTTTCATGGCACTCAGCGGGTGTTGCATGCATCAGTCCAAAAGCAGTTTAATAAAATGCGCCCATCCATAAAAAAAAAAGTGTCTCACACGGCTCCGGTGGGGAACAAAGGCTTTCTGTAGCGAATCGATGCGTTTTTGTAAGAAAAATATCCATATTCAAAACGTAATAATCACTTTAATGTAGCCACTGCTTTTGGCTAGTGGATCTCAGTGTTCTTCCAGATTGATATTCAGTCAGGAGATCCAAAAGATAGGGTGGTGCTCAAGTCATCCTAGGTGTACATGACTTCCTTCTTTCAGACGAATCCAGTCAGAGTTATATTAAAAATTGTCTTTGATCTTTCAAGCTGTTTCATGGCACTCAGCGGGTGTTGCATGCATCAGTCCAAAAGCAGTTTAATAAAATGCGCCCATCCATAAAAAAAAAAGTGTCTCACACGGCTCCGGTGGGGAACAAAGGCTTTCTGTAGCGAATCGATGCGTTTTTGTAAGAAAAATATCCATATTCAAAACGTAATAATCACTTTAATGTAGCCACTGCTTTTGGCTAGTGGATCTCAGTGTTCTTCCAGATTGATATTCAGTCAGGAGATCCAAAAGATAGGGTGGTGCAAGACCATTCAACGATATATATACTAATAAAAGTATTTTAAAATCAATTCTATAATGTACCAGAAGCCAGTGCAGTGAGACTAAGATGGGGGCAACATGTATTATGTAATGAATTTGACTGTTTAGTCCTTGTTTAGTCTTCTGCAGGGTTTACACACCAGATCACTCATACGTGACCATTCGGAGCCGTCTTTCATGCCGGGTCAGAGAGATCTTGGCTCTGGTGAAAGAGAAACTTCAGTATAGCGAGGAACAGCCCTTCCAACCCGCCAACCTCATACTGGTGGCCGTCACCTCATCTGGGGGTAAGAGAATTAAAGTCCGTACCATGCACACGAACACCATGCAAACTTACTAAGACCTCACTTGCACACTGAAACCCCAAACAGTGTCATGTGTGTAAATTATGAAGTGGCATGACAATTTATAATGATCCAGACCTTGACTCGCTGTTTGGGAACATGACATTTTTTGGATTGACTTGGCTCATCTGCTTTAACATCACAATCTAATCTGTGTTTGTTCAGAGAAGGCTGTGTTCCGTCCCAGCGACGAGGCCGTTTTCACCACTCTGGGCGTCAACACCCACCTGTTCGCCTGCGAGCCCGCGGAGCTCGAGAGCTTGGTGAGAACCGTGGGCGAGACACTCATGTGGAGGGCGGGAGTGGTGTTCCCATAGAGACCCTCATAAACAGCAAGCATAAGTGTTCTGTTACTTATGATTTTTAAACACCACAAATTAAAATGTTCACTGAAGATATGTTATCTACAGCAGTGCTGAGAACTTGATTCAGTTGTTTAGAAAGCATTCGATCGCCATCAAAATCTTGTTTTATTCAACCACAAAGCGAAAGTGGTCTCGTCATGAGTCAAACAGAGAGCTGGAGTTATTTAAAATCTACGATCGTAGTCCAGCTTCAGTGTGGGAGAAGAATGCGGTAGGATGTAAGCAAATATCGAAGACTTGGGGGCACCTAATGTTAAAGTTATTGAAAAACCCATATTGACTTGTCCCGCTCAGTGTCGTTTGGTGATTACGGTCCTCATCCTCATGTCTTTGTCGGTCAGATACCGCTCCCTGAGGAGATCCACTGGTCACCAGGAGACAGCAAACTCCATGACATGAGTGCAGAGGAGGTGGCCAATCAGCTGGTGGTGTTCGACTGGGAACTCTTCAGCTGTGTGCATGAGGTCAGGACACTACAGCCCTCAAATCATCAGTATTCAGCACAGCTTCACCACAGACAGACACAGGGCAGCGTAAAGCTGCTGCAATGCATTGTGCACAAAATATCAGAATGTTTAATGTTTCCACATCTTTTTTTAATTGGAAGATGTCAGGAGATTCATTCTTAAAAGACAAATTCCTTGTAGCCTCTGCATTAAACTTTGGTACATTATAGATTAGTTACTTTTTTTAAATTTATGTGCATTGCAGATGATTTTATCTAAAGCAAATTGCAGGGCATTTGAGGTGCATTTTATGTGAATTTGGGAATCAAACCCATGACCTTTTTAGTTGCTAGTGTCATGCTCACAATTAATTAGTAGTTTTAAATTAGTAACATTTATTTATTTACTCTTTATTAGTTACTTTTAAACTTCATTTTTAAAAGTTTCAAGGTTTTAAATGCACAAATCCTATCCTGAGATTTTTTTTTTTGCAGATTATTTAATGTCTATTTCTATGTACAGGTTTTTTTTTTTTTCAAAATTCCTAAAAAAGTTAGTTACCTAAAACTAAAATTATTAAAAATCACAATGGCACTCATTACATACACAAACAAAATAAAGAATGTGACAGTGCTGTTGTTGTTGTTATCTGAAACTAAAACTAATAAAATTGAATTTGGGAATTATAAGAAAGCTGAAAGTAAATAAAATATAAATATAAGATGAAAAACTTAACTTAAAAAACTTGGAAATATTGCCGTGACAACCAACTGAAATAAAATATGATTAGGTTCTAAAATGACTAAAACAAGAACGGGAATAAATTATAAAAGCTATATAGAAAAATGTAAAAATAATAAGAAAAATAAATAAGAAAAAATACAAAAGCTCCCAACAAAAAGACTAGAACTTAAACTAAAATTAAAATAAAACTGAAAATTTAAAATAAAGGCTAATTCTAAATCAATAAATAAATGAATATTATAATAGTATATAAATATGCATGCATATAATATAATATAACATATAATGCATATTTTTAATGGGTATATCCTTCATAGGGTGGTTTACTACAAATACTGATCAAGACTTGTCTAGTACTACAATGCATCCTCTGTAGTTTTCCATTGCAAACAAATTTGTGCCTTAGGAAGCTGGCTTTTAGTTCAAGGCTAGCCACACAGCAAAGTTCATGTAAAAACAACAAAACTTTATGCACGTTATGCAATGTTTTCCGTGTGTCTTTGTTCCTGTTCATGTTTGATTTTTTTTGGGGGGGGGGTTTTGTTTGAACAGGTGGAGTTTGTGTGTTACGTGTTTCACGGAGAACAGGCTCGCTGGCGCCCCCTCAACCTGGAGCTGATCCTGCAGCGATGCAGTGAAGTGCAGCACTGGGTCGCCACAGAGATCCTGCAGTGCCAGTCGCTTCCGAAGAGGATACAGCTACTGCGCAAGTTCATAAAGATTGCAGCCTTGTGAGTGTATATGTGTTTGGGTAGGGTGCAAGCTGAAACCGCTTATGAAGGTGACAAAAATGAATTATTCAGGAATCATCACAGTGTGTCAGAACTGTGAACATGATAACATATGACACCTCACGTATATCAACACCTATTCAGTATTCTGGCTTTCGGAGGGGGTGGTTAGCCAATCACAAAAGGGTTCATTTGCATATAGTTTTAATGGTCCAGTAGCAGAAAACACCTGTTTAATTTTAAGGTTCAGAAAGACGGGGGAAAAAAGAGTCATGTAAAATGAAATTAATCTGTTTTTGATGGAAGAAACTTTGACTTGCATCATAAGCGGACTTAAGGGGGAAAAAAATTCTATGCTTTTTTATTCACATCTTATTCACATTCCAATGTCATTTTAGTTTTATTTATTTACTGTTATAGTACTTATTAATATTTTAAATTAGCTTTTATTTTTATATTTTCAGTTTTCAAGTTTTAGTAACTTTGTTATGTGCTTTTGTTATTTCTATATAGCTTCAGTTTATTTTGATGCCAGTTTTGGTAATTTTAGTAGTGAAACAAAATTTGTTTCAGTTAGTTGCCAAACATTTCTTAGTTTAAGTTAAAGTTTTTCATCTAATATTTGTTTATTTTATTTCGGCTTTATTTCAATGACCGTTTTAGAGAACTTTAACAACACTATTACGTTCTTTATTAGGTTTGTGTGTGTAATGAGTGCTGTTGTGTGTCTGTGTGTGTGTTTTAGATGTAAACAGCAGCAGGATCTGCTGTCGTTCCTGGCGCTGGTTCTGGGACTGGACAACCCTGCAGTCAGCCGCCTACGTCTGACCTGGGAAGTGAGTGCATCTGTTTGTTAATCTCCCTTTTTCACATTCTCTTTCTCACACACAGTCTCTTAGCACCTCTGCCTACTCTCGTTCCTAAGAACCGTCTGTGTGTTTTAGATGTAAACAGCAGCAGGATCTGCTGTCGTTCCTGGCGCTGGTTCTGGGACTGGACAACCCTGCAGTCAGCCGCCTACGTCTGACCTGGGAAGTGAGTGCATCTGTTTGTATCTCCCTTTTTCACATTCTCTTTCTCACACAAAGTCTCTTAGCACCTCTGCCTACTCTCGTTCCTAAGAACCGTCGAGTGTTATTCTTGGCAGGAGGCTATTAGCAGTTGTCATGACAACAGAACAGAATTAACTTGTGCTGTTCCAAAGGAAATATTTCCACGTCCACCTGTACATTTAATGTCAGATTCTGCCTTTTTATTTTAAAATAAATAATAACTCCTTTTACCTCATGTGTTGTGTTTTAAATGTGTTTAAATGTGTTCACTCATCCGAGTTTTAATTGGCACGTTAAATGTGTCATTCGCTAATTGCATATGTGTGTGTGCGTGTGTGTTTTTGCAGGGTTTGCCAGGAAAGTTCCGGAAGCAGTTTCAGCAGTTTGAGAGCATTGCGGTAAGTGAAGAAAAATCCCAAATGCAATTTAATATCTGAACTGTTTCTCCTAGACAGCAGTGAGATTAAATGGAGGGCAAGTGGAGACTTTTGCTTAGGTCTTCTGCTTCTCAGTTGCTTATCTTGAGAGAAAGACTCTTAGAGTTTCAGATAACATCTCAAAAATGTCTTAACTGTGCTCAGATTTGCAAAGAACAAAAGTTAGAGAACTCAGTATGAGCTTTTTCTTATCATTTTTCTAATCAAATTCTTCCATGATCATTATCTGAACTATAAAATCCATGTTCATTTTATAACTCTACACTCTAATTGTATGTCAACAGTTGTCTCATTTGTCTATTTTTATTTCTACTTTTAGAAATAAATACTTTTATTTCTTTATTTCTAAATGAATACTTTATTTCTAAGTTAAAGAATAGTTCAACCAAAAATGAAAATTTGCTGTTGAATTACTCACCTTCGTGCCATCCAAGATGTAGATGAGTTTGGTGATTCATAAAATGCAAGACAATGGGCTCTGTCACTTTAAGAGTCAAAAAAGCAGGTACAGGAAACACAAAATGAATCAAATGATGTTCAGTTTCTATCACAGACTGATCGTTTTGCTCCAAAAGACCTCAGTATTTTGCCAGGAGCTAATTTTGTGTTTCCTGTACCTGCTTTTTTTACTCTCAAAGTGACAGAGCCCATTAACTTGCATTTTATAAATCACCAATGACCATGGGTTCAACTAAAAATCTTCTTTAATGTTCTACTGAAGAAAGAAAATCACCTACATCTTGGATGGCCTGAGGGTGAGCAAATAAACAGCAAATGCTCATTTTTGGGTGAACTATCCCTTTAATAATTGAGTGCAGTGTAACTGAGAACTCCACTGAGCCTCTTGATCTCTGAAAGAACAACCTCTGAGCAATGAAATTTGTCACTCTGAAGGCTCATTTGACATTAATCGACAGCATTTGTGATGATGATGTTGTTTGTGTTGCTACAGGACCCTTCGAGGAACCACAAGTCATACAGAGACCTTCTAGCAAGCCTGAGAGCCCCACTCATACCCTTCACTCCACTGCTGCTAAAGGGTGAGTCCCTCACACACACACACACACACACACACACAGTCTCTTCCTCCAGCTGTTGTCCATATGTGTTCCTATAAAGTCCCCTCCTGCCGTGACTGCCTCTGTGATTTGAAGTCGGTCTGAAAGGCCCCGCCTCATTAATTAACGCCCCTCTGATCTGCAGCTCCTGTATATGCTGGATTTCAGACCCCCTGCAGCCAAACATGCATCAGGGATCAAGACGCATGCATACACATTAGTGATACACACAAACACATGTGCATTTTGTGTTATGATGAGACTTCCAGTGTTTTTTCTTTCTTTACTGAGCAAATTATATATTCTATCCTCTAACCCTAAACTTTACCCTTAATCCCAGAATGTTTGCTTGCCATTAAGACATTATTTAATCCCTTTTTGGGTTTCCTTGTGGACTTCCGTGGGTTTTTGTCAATCTACTATGCTTGAGGGGATATTTGGTGCCCACAATGAAAGCAAAACCTGACCCACACTTCGTTGCTGCGATTCATTAAAAAGTTTCATTATATGCTAAAATTGTTGCCTGAAAAACACACAAAATCTTGCACAAAGATCTTGTTCTGAGTGACTCAAGGGAAATTTTTTCAGCATTAATGCCTAAAAGTAGAGGAAATGTATTGATGCACATTTTTGCACTTTTTCTCTCTCACGTTGTTGCAGAGTGTAAGTATATAACTCTACCATTCAAATCTAAGCTGGTTTAGAAGTCTCTTATGCTCACTATGGCTGCATTTATTTGTTCAAAAACATATTGTGAATATTGTGAAATATTATTACAATTTAAAATGAGTGTTTTCTATTTTAAAATGTAATTTATTCCTGTGATGCAAAGCTATATTTTCAGCATCGTTACTCCAGTCTCCAGTGTTACATGATCCTTCAGAAATCATTCTAATATGCCGATTTGCTGCTTAAAAAACATTTCTTACTATTATAAATGTTAAAAACCGTTTGCTGCTTAATATTTTTGATATATAAATACATTCATGATAAATGTTTTCAGGATTCTTTGGTGAACAGAAAGTTCAAAAGTACAGCATTTATTTGAAATTGATCTTTTTTTGTAGCAATCTAAAAAACTGAAATCTTTTGTATCTTTTGAATAGAAAAAGTTTGTATCTTTGCTAAATAGAAGTATTTTAAAACATCTTACTTACCTCAAACCTTTGAATGGTAGTGTATGAGTGCTTCTCAATTTAGTTTTCTTTCCCCCTTCTGATTTTAAAACCGTATATACACATACACAACTTTATCCACATTTCTATACAGCTGCTATATTCCTGTCTCATCTGTCCTCTCTCATGTCTGTAGTCTCTCCATGTCTTTTCACTCTCTGTCTCCTTCCCTGTAGGTGCTCATGACTCAAGCCTGTCAGGATCAGTTGAGCATCAAAGTCTTTGCTGAGCATTGCTCTGCTTTTCAGTCTGACACACACATTACATGACTCTGGCACGAGACACAAAGACATCAGGGGCCTCATTTATAAAACGTGAGTACGCACAGATTTGATCGTAGAGTGTGCATATGCAGAAATCCACACCAACGTTCATATTTATAAAAACGGTCTTTGACGTGGAAAAGAGCTTAGCGCCACCTCAGGGTCTGAGCAGACGTACGCACTTTTGTTTGCCCGAGTGCTGCAGATTTTTGGAAATATAAGCCATTCTTGCCGCTTGTAAAAGATTTGGACATTGTCAGGTGCTCTTTTAAAGAACATTAATTAGACATCGTTTACAGGGCGGAGATCTGAAACTGTTCAGCTGCGAACAATTTCAAGATCATTGCAATTTATAGATTTCACATCTAAAAGAGAGGCGTACACACATTTTCTGTGCATACGTTCGTTCTATGAATCACACGTATGCACTTTGAGAAATGATCGTAAAATCAAATTTAGGATGCTTTCTACGCAGTATTTTATAAATGAGGCCCCAGAATACGAAAGACAGGCTTTGTAAATTAGGAAAAACAGGCTCAAGATGAATTTTAGCAAACTGATTCATTTTAGCAAACTGATTCATTTGGATGAACAAAACACTAGTTTGTTTAACAAAACACTGAAGTGTTCCCATACATTTTCATGCATTTTAGTGCATACGTTCGTTCTATGAATCACACGTATGCACTTTGAGAAATGATCGTAAAATCAAATTTAGGATGCTTTCTACGCAGTATTTTATAAATGAGGCCCCAGAATACGAAAGACAGGCTTTGTAAATTAGGAAAAACAGGCTCAAGATGAATTTTAGCAAACTGATTCATTTGGATGAACAAAACACTAGTTTGTTTAACAAAACACTGAAGTGTTCCCATACATTTTAATGCATTTTAGCATATTTTGTAGTGTAATAGTTATAATCATTTAGAATAGTTGTATTTAATTCAGCTTTGCATCACAGGAATAAAGTACATTTTAAAATATATGAAAATTGAAAATAGAAAATGCAGCCTCGCTGAGCATAAGAGACTTCTTTTAAAAACAGAAAAATATTCTTACCAAATGAAAGTGTATATGTTTTATTAAATAAGTTACTCCCAAACAAAGTTCTCTCCTAATCTGAGGGATTTAATAAAATGAATTAATGAAAAGAATTGGTTGAAAAGAGTTGTTTAAATTAGGGGTGCGCCGATCCGATATTCAGTATCGGTATCGCTCCGATACTGGCATTTTCTGCTGGATCGGGATATCGGTCAGACGAGACCGATCCAAATCCAATATTGTGCGTATACTATTTTGTGTTATTATTAAGCCCCACGAAAGCCACATAAACATTATAAAGCACAATAAAGTTTTCGTGCACTGCATTTCAAGTGTTCTGAAGCTGTTCCATAGTTTAATGTGAGGTACAGATGAATATTCAAGTCAAGTTCATGTAAACTCTTCTCTCGGCTGCGGCTGTCTGTCATCCTCCATTCAGTATTCAAACTGCGTGTCACGTTCGGTTACGACAGCCAAGACGATGAAACTCTCTCCAAGATGATTAAATGTTCCTAATGTTATACTTGATCTGTAAATGGTTTCGCATAAAAGGAATTGATCTTGCTGGAGTTTCGTGCTGTTTCTAAATCGTGTAAATTTCTACCGGATATCTGGTTAGATCACAAGACTGGAGTAGAGAGCACTATGAATTGTTCTTCACAAGCACAGTAACTGAAATATTAAAATGTGAAAAGAAAAGGCTCAATAAACTAATGCACATACTGTATATAATACGCATCAATATCTCTTCACTTTGTGCTTTGAACTTTTCTATGCGGAGCCTTGCGCGCTGGGACTCCGTGTTGCTTCAAGCGCATCATTCTGCTCACGGGATGCGCATAAGCGCTTTGTGCCACTCCGTGTTTGGAGCCTTTAGTATTATAATACTTTTGCTCAATGATAGATTACTAATAGCCTTTCTTGTTCGTCTTATCTATCATATGTTGCTGCCTCTTTACTCTGCTATACATTTAAAAGAAATGTCTTTTAATTTATACAGTAGTCAACATTTGAAGTGGATCAAAAAAGTTAATCAAAGTTGTCCTAAGACAAGAACGGA
>NW_015552706.1:551558-557145 GCF_001515605.1 Sinocyclocheilus anshuiensis | reverse complement strand
TGCTACTGAATTATCCATTAACCTAGTTTATAATAGTATTTTTGTCATAGATTATGATTATATATTTTTTTGTTTGTTATTTTTCTTTATAATAACGCTGTCTATATTTAGTAGATTGTGTGTAACATGCAAAAGATTGATGACCGACCTTCACATTGAGGTATAGAAATTCTACACTGATTTTAAAAAACTGTGCTGATATCGGATCGATATCGGTATCGGCAGATACTCAGATTTTTTGGTATCGGATCGGTATCGGTTCTGAAAAAGTGGTATCGAGCCAGCCCTAGTTTAAATGAGACATCACTAAGGTAAAGAGGCTGTAGCAGGCTAGTACACTGTTCCCTGTGCTTTTCTGTTTCTTAGATTGGTATTTTGCTTTAGATCATCAATTATCACAGCTAAGTTAGCATGCTTTTATACTAGAATCCTTTCTGAAATTAATTCAGTATACAGTATACTGTATAGTAGCACTTTTTCTGTATGTTTTTTTTTTCTCAATACATTTGTGCTACAAGGATTACTGACAATATTTACAGTGTACAACTAGTTTATTGCTCAGGGACTATTGCCCACAATGCAATGTGTCCGACTCCAAACATTTGGCAATGTCTTGTAAAATCTTCGAGCCCCTTTGCTTTGTAGATGCTGATCTGTCACTACTCAGAGCACGGCTTCATCTGTAGTCTGACGGTGGGGAATCCCTGGTGTTTCACGGATTTGAACACTGTGTCTCCTGCGTGGAGCTGCTGTCCTGAAAGTGTAAATTGTCACGAGTCTGCTGGGATAAAGATGTTAGAATGATGTTAGTAGTTGACAGACAGTGTCATTTGTGTCTAGAAATGTCAACTGATCTGGAATTCCAACATACTTTCAATGTGAATCCAGCAGCAGTCGTGTATGTGTGCACATGTGTAATGGAAATGCATTTGGCATCTCATCTAGTGAATTAGATTATGCTGATTATGCTGCATGCCTGAGGACAGTAGCCACGTTTTATCTTCATCGTAAATGTAGATTGATACATTAAAATGATTTGGGTGGACATTTCAGAGTATATAAGAGCTAAAACAGGGACCTTCAAAAGAAAGCTGGAGAGGTGGTTTGGGATGTTTGTTTGGGATGGCAAGGCGAAATGTGACACGTGTTGCATTTTTAATGGCTTTTGTGTTAAAACCGCCCCAGGCCTCAGAGTAGCAGGTCAGGAGGTGAAGCATGATGCACCCCTCCTTCTCTTTCTCTCTTTCTTAAAATTCAGGTAACTTTATTGCCATGGCTAAGAAAAAGGCATTGTACTTTTTAAAATTTTAAATAATAATAAATTTTTTTTATAAAATAGCTGAAATAATAATAATAATAGAATAATTTGATTGAATTGTACATTCTTATACCAGTGTCATGTATCATTTATATAGTTTTTTAATTTTACGTTTTTAATTTTCGATTGTTTTAGTAATTTAGTTATGTGCTTTTGTCATTTTTATTAGTTTTTTTTTTTTTTTTCTGTAAAAGTGTTTATTTAAATTAAAAATTTTTAAGAACTTAGTTTAAGTTTTTCCATCTAATATTTAAATTATAAATGGAAAAAAATGTTTTTGGTAATTAAATTAAATTAAATTAAATTAAATTAAATTAAAAAATTAAATAAAAATGTAATTTAATTTAATTTCCCAAAAAAAATTTTTCCCATCAGTTGTCAACAAAACTTTATATAGTTGGGCTGCACAATTCACTAATTGTGAACCGTGCAGACAGACAGTGAGCTCCCGCTGAACTGCAGGGCTCAAACAGTCGCGTGAAACATGCAGATAATTACTTTTATAGGCACATTTATAAAATATATATACATTGGCATATGGCCTCTCTCTCTCTTTACTCAATCATCTGTATTCAGTACACTCATCCTGACAGCATGTAGTGTCTCTAACATTCTCCTTTCCTCTCATGTTACCTGCCTCTCTCTCTTTTTTCACCAGACCTGGCCCGGATACAGACAGATCACCCATCATGACATGATGACTGTTCACTTCTCCTTCTCTCTCTCTTTCTCTTTCTCTTTTCTTGCGTGTGAATGTCAAGCTTCAGTTCAGCTCAGCCAGAAAGAAGAAGCCTGCCTGAACGAGTGATGGCATGATGACATGTCATTACATAACTGTTCCCTTTATTATGCATTCACTCTCTCACTCTCTCTCTGCAGATCTGACCTTCCTCCATGAGAGCTGTAAGACTTTCCATGGGGAGCTGGTTAATTTTGAAAAGATGGTGAGTTGGCATATATAATGGAAGTAATGATGTGCTTACATTAATGCACACACATATTTATGTAGCTACCTAAATGAGGACATACCATAGACTTCTGTAATGCTTAAAAAAGCTAATTATAATGTCTACAGACTAGCTGTAACCTTAATCCTTCCACTAACAGGAACTTTTCATTTAAAAAAATGTAAGAATAGGGTTAAAAATCGAGAATAATCGAGAAAAATGTTGTAACCAAACGATTTCCATTTTTTATTATTAATTAATTATTCTACATTACAGTCAGAACAGCATAATAAAATATGCATATGTATCAGAGCCCCCTATACTTTGTTAGTGTTGTGATAACAAGCATGCATCTTAATTTCTGTCAGCTGTGCATAAAAACGAATAATCAACTTTCAAGCATATGCTTAACTGTTTCTCACAATTTTAAATATCTGTGTAAATATTTATTATATATCCACTACCGTTCAAATGTCTGGGGCTAGTAAGATTATTTTGTAAAGAAATCAATCAAAAGTGACAGTAAAGACATTTATAATGTTACAAAAGATTCCTATATCAAATAAATGCTGTTTTTTTAAAACTTTTATTTCAAGGTTTCTACAAAAATATTAAGCAGCACAACTGTTTTCAACATTGATAAGAAATGTTAAGAAATGATTAAGAAATGTTTCTTGAGCAGCAAAACAGCATATTAGGATGATTTCTGAAGGATCACGTGACACTGAAAATTGGAGTAATAATGCTGAAAATTCAGCTTTGCATCACAGGAATAAAATATATTAAAATAGAAAACAGCAATTTTTAAATTGTAAAAATATTTCACAATATTACAGTTTTTACTGTATTTTTCATCAACCACAGAAAAAAAACTGCATGTCATATGACTTAATCAAAGCACATCACTGGCTAAACTAAGGTCTTCTCTTTCCAACAAAAAAACCGAGAATGTTCTCTTAAAGAGACAGTGGCAAGGAAATTAACACAAAGAGTATGTTGCCATATGGCTACACCATGCGGTAGAGGGTTAAAATTGACAAATTGATGAGGGTGTATTGAATGCAATAAGAATTGTTTTCATTGTGCATTCTTTTTCCCTCAAAATGTCTAAAATAATCGTTAGAAGTATCAAATGAACTCTCTGAGGCTCTGATTAATACAGGATATCCTGTACAGCTAATTAGTGGCCACAGTTACAATATCTTTTTTTATCGTATACCATTCACTGAATGACTGTCAATCAAATCTCTCTCTTTTTTTTACTCTAGCACAAAGTGGCCGAGATGGTGCGAAGCATCAGGCGGTATAGGAGCACTCAGCTAGGTATGTGTATTCCTGCACACACATCTGCACCCTCACACCCTGCACAAGATAATTATTTCCTTCCTCTGATTGGCTGTTTGTTTTGAGGTCGTCATGCATAATTTTATCATTATCACGATCATTTCAAAGCACCATTTCTATGATCATCATGTGGTAAACACAAAAACCAGTTGTCATGATTGTGGTAAATGCTTTAAATGTATTATTTAAAAAGAGATTTGAATAAGATTGAGACTTTTCTATAAAATGTTTTCATTCAGAGAAAAATAATAGTGGTTGAATTTTTATAATAGTAGTGAATAGTTTTTAAAAATAATCATGACATTAAGTACTTTTTTAATTTCCTAAATAATAAAAAAAAAATATTATTCTTTTTAACTCAACAGACAAACTGGAGCTATGCAAAAAATCTAATTAGAAAACTAAAATATCATAACTCTCAATATGGCAGTTGCCTTTTGATAGAGGTATTTTTTTTCTCTAGAATGCACATTAACCTTACCAGCCTGAAAATATAGATTTGAGGCGGTAAAAGAGCTAAATTTATGATAGCTTTGTTGTAAAGTATGTTATTGAAAATCTTGAGCAACAGGAGCTGGACGTTTGTAGAAAATTGTTTAAGTTTTGGAATCCTGAAAAATCCTGACAAGAAAGAAAAATGTATCACGGTTTCCACAACAACATTAAACATATAACTGTTCTTAACATTGATAATAATAAGAAATGCTTCTTTAGCAGCAAATCTGTATATTAGAATGTTTTCTGAAGATTCATGTGACACTGAAGACTGGAAATTTGTCATCACATTGATAAATTATATTTTAAAATAAATTGAAAAAGAAAACAATTATTTTCAGTTGTAATAATATTGAATAATATTACTGTTTTTACTGTATGTTTAATTCAATGAATGCAGCCTTGATGAGAATAAGTGACTTCTTTCAAAAACATAAAAATAACTTACTGACCTGAAACGATTGAATGAAAGTGTATTTATTTCCTACCGTGTTATTGTAGGTATTACCATACTGTTTATTACCATATAGGAGGTGTTTCCAATATGGCCCTCAAAGCGACTTGTTAATGTTCCGCCATATTTGAGGAGCACTATAACTGAGTCAGCCAATTTTTTTTTTTTATTAATCACTAAGAAAATAACCGCTTTGGTCTATTATTTTAGTATGATTATTTTTATCAGCGCTTTGTTCACTTCTGTAGCTGCTGTGCATTGTCTCCAATTTGTCAGTCTGTTGAAGTCGAGCAGCAGGTCTCGTGCATCAGGCCACTCATTTTCCTGTCTCTGGCTCTGAACGAGGGCTGTAATTATCAGGGCTCATTCTCCCTCCATCTACCTGAGTGGATTGCCCTCATCCATTTCCATTAGAGGGATTGATGGCCAGCCAAGCGCATGGCACTTTTTCAGTCTGGTGCTTAGAAGTGGCCTTTTTAGAACCATCCATTTTTCTGTATGCGCTGCAAATAATTTAATTTAGATGCATCCAAAACCTCTGTCCACCGTCTTTATTGTCACACATTCAAAACACTCCATTGTGAGATAATATTTAAAGGGGTCATATGATGCGATTTCAAGTTTTCCTTTATCTTTGGAGTGGCTGATTGTGCATAGATAAGATCCCTGAAGTTGCAAAGACTAAAGTCTCAAAACCAAAGAGATATTCTTTATCAAGGTTAAGACTCTGCCACACCCCCCTAAAACGGCTCGTTCTAACACGCCCCCACATATCTACTTCACTATGTGGAAATATTTGCGTAATGCCGCCCAAATGTTCACGCAAAGAAAGAAGGCGTGGTTTCAGTAACCACAGTTAGCGTTGATGCAGCCATGTCAGAGAGCATTTCTCTCGTGTTTCTAGGCGAAAGCAAAAGCACTTTATTTGGCCTTCCGAAAGTAGATGCATTTAGGAATCTTTAAGATCACTTACAACAGAACAGCAATGTATTTTATGGACGACCGTTTCATGAACCTAGGAGAGGAGGT
>NW_015552706.1:538990-551486 GCF_001515605.1 Sinocyclocheilus anshuiensis | reverse complement strand
GAAGCGTTTGAGAGAGGCGGGGCATATAGGACCTACAATAATGTACAGTATTTGAAAAATAATGTGTTTTTTGAACATTAAAGCATGTCAACATATTCTGTTACACCAAATACACAAAATAATGATCTTTAAAAAAGCATCATATGACCCCTTTAATTGAATGTTTGTCAGTCGATTTATGCTGGTGTAGCATGACATTCCATCTGTCGCCCACGTAAGCAATGACATTTCTATATGGTGGCTGAGGCTCATTTGGTGACGTGTCGAGGCCAGACGGCATCGATTTCAATAGATACATTGCAGCCGTTGACCATGCAGAACTCCTCCTGCCACCGCGTCCCTTACAGCGGGTTTGAACTTTGGGGGAGCTGCTCGGATGTGAGACTTAATGACTCTGTAATTGTCTCTAATGCGCTCCTGCTGTCAAAGTGTCAAAGGAAGGAGGCTGCAGATGATCTCAGATCAGTGCTGTGATCTCTTTTTATTGTTAGAAAAAAAAAGATCTCAGAGGAAATTAATTCAGCCTCCAGTGTTGCTTCAAGACATTGATTGATGAGACGCTCATGCAAATGGTCATATTTCAGTTTGAAATTCTTTATAGAATTGTCTAAGGCTAAATGATATGGGCTCTGCTATCCACATTTTGTTTTTGTTATCCTAAGCTATTTTTAGGAAATATCTGAGGAAAAAGTTGCATAAATGAAACATGACTCCATTCAATCTGAGCTATGAAAGAGTTTCAAAAGTCATCTTGTTAATCAATATCTTTGTCTGGTTTTGTTACAAAACACTCTCAACACAAGATGAATGTACACTAAGGCTCAAAGTTTGGGGTCGACGCAATTTTTTAAGATGTTTTTGAGAGAAAACTTATGTTTACCAAGGCTGCATTTTTCAAATCAAAAGCACTATAAAACAGTAATATTGTGAAATATTTTTACAATTTAAAAATAGCAAAGCCTAATTTTCAGCATCATTACTCCAGTCTTCAGTGTCACATGATCCTTCAGAAATCATCCTAATATGCTGTTTTGCTGCTCAAAAACATTTCTTATTATCAATGTTGAAAAAAGTTGTGCTGCTTAATATTTTTGTGGAAAACATGATACATTTTTTTCAGGATTTTTGATGAACAGAAAATGCTAATCAACAGCATTTATTTGAAATATATATCTTTGAAACAGAAAATGATTCCAGCAGCATAGGTTTAAAGTAAATGAGCGGTTGGTCTTGGATGTGTGTGAACCTGCAGCAGCAGCAGCATCTGTCTCACCATAACTTGAGTGACAGCTGAATCTGATGCAGAGGCGAAGCTACAGTTTTTTTTCTTGAGATCAGAGAGGACAATGTGCAGCTATTCAAAGCTACTGAAAGAGCTGTTTTCCTTCCTCCTGCGTTCTCTCTCTCTCTTCTTGCAGTTTTTTTCTACTCTCTTTTTGAAAAGTGTGGCTTAGCAACGGATGCTGTGTGTGAGTAAAGTCAGGTCAGCTGGACTTGAGTGTTTGTGAGCATGTTATGCTGGTATCTCAGCTCTACCACGCCACCATGTGGTCAGCCACAGTATCACCTCTTAATCAATACACACTCATCTGCAGTTTACAGTAATTATTGGAGAATGCTGTTAATATTTGCCCACTCCTGTTTCAAACATGATTGAGGATGATTTGTGAGGTTTGTTACCTTTGCAAACCTGCTATCAACATTCGGGACTTCTACAGTTTAAAATCTTGATTGCAATTTTTAGCTATAAACATTAAATAAATAATTTCAAATAATTTGTTTGTAATAATAGTTATATTTACACTACCGGTTAAAAGTAGAATAATTAAAATGTTTAGTGTTGTCTCTTATGCTAATTCAGATGAACGGTTTTATATATATATATATATATATATATACATACACATACACACATACATACATATATATATATATATATACATATATACATATATACATACATATATATACATATATATATATACATATATACATACATACATATATGAGACGACTTTTAAAAACATTAAAAAATCTTAATTATTCCAAACTTTTGACCAGTAGTGTATAAATGTATACTATAAATGTTATATACATTTATTTATAAAAAAGGTGTTCTAAAGTAGAATTTCAGATTTTATTACTGTGTTTCTTTCTTTCAGTGCCCTTAATTGATTTCTTTTTCTCTTTCTGTCTTTCTCACAGCAATGGAAGCCGAGCCGTCCCCCTCTCACCTCCAGACAAAAGCGTATGTTCGGCAACTGCAGGTCATCGACAATCAGAACCTGCTTTTTGAGATGTCCAGCAAGCTGGAGCCAAAAGACATGTGAAGGGACCAAGCGCACCTACAAGCCATATCTACAAAAGCTCTAGTTCCCGCCAATAAACCCACACACCCAACCCTTCATTCACCATTGTCACAGATCAACCCAGCTGGGCTGTCAATCATCTCAGGCTCCGCCTCCAAATCATCAAACGAGGAAATTTGTTCATGAAAATGGTGTGAATTGTGCTTTGAGTGATTCTGTGTCAATGTTAATTATGACCACGCATAGTGGTCTGGATTAATTTCTACTTTTTTTTTTTGTTTCTCGCTGTTCACGACTGAAGGGAAACCTGTCCTGATTGCACTGCCATCAGTTGAACTGAACCAAACCGGAATAAGCTTAATCTGTACAACTTGTCATCCGGGCCTTCAGAAACACAGACTGCATTTTGGCCATTCATGACCCCTAAAATACATGAGACAATCTGACCTCTTGAACTCTGACCTTTGGTCTTCCCTCCTCCCCTTGTTGGCACTTACTGCAACCCTGTGCAATTGGCTGCAGTCATTTGATGTTAGTGTTCTGAACAATATGGATCCCCAGCCATCAAAAATGAGTCCCGAATCCAAGACCAGCTCCAACGTACAACATATTCTATAATAAACCTGAATAATGTAAATGATGAAGTCATAATACAGAAGAAATTCAGGAATATTAGGAGTGTTCATATATAATTTAATTAAATTGATCTTGTTTCAAGGATGTTTAGATAGAAAAACAAGACAAAAATACTGATAATTATTTTTGCAGCTTTGAAGCCAAATTGAACTTTGCTGTTAATTTATTAAAGATTACTAACAGACCAAAAAAATTGACCAAAATGCAGTATTTTGTAATGCAGCTTGCCCTTGTACGTTATGTTGAAAGGGCCTGGTGTAAGGTTCATTCTCATAATAAATGGAAAAGTGTTTATTTGCACCCAACTTTTTCTCCAGAATGATCCCAAGCTGAAAATAGGCTCTGTATGGGATGACTTGTCTTGGATTGGACTCTCTCAGGATCTCCTCCTGAGGTCATACAAGGGACGGCCTGTAAGGCTGCACTGTACATATGTCATGTAAATAGCAAAAATAAATATGAATATGACTCTATTTTATGTAAGAGCTATGAGATGGACTCTCAAGATGAATATTTGTTTTGTAAATCTAAGAAAAAAAAAACGTACGTGTACAGTTTAAAAGGCGACGTCCCAGACAGAGTCTGTGGTTTGCGATGAAAGAATTGTATAGCATATTCACTGGTTTTTGTTGTTTTGGTTTGATATAATTTCTTATCCATTACAGATGACTTGTACATATCCTCTGTTTTGGTTGCATAGTTTTTTTTGCATTGTCTGTCTGCAATGGATGAATTGTACAGCATGTAGGTGGTTTAGTTGGATTTTTAATTTGGTCAAAGTTTCTCATTTGTTTTTGGTTGATCTTTTTAAAGCGGGTATTCTCTTGTAGTTTTTTTTGGTTTTGTACAGAAGTCCGTGTTTACAGTGCGATTATCTGAAACGCAGACATGTCCAATGAAAGACACGGAGGGCGGGGCATACGATATTGCCCCGCCCCCTTTTCTTGACATGAGTCAATGATGCATCTAAAATAAAGCCTCTTGTGATGAGCACTCCAGACGTTCTGCTTCAGTAAGTGTTTGTTTGTACATGGTGCAAGAATAGTGTTTTATTTGATATTTCTTAAAACCAAAAGGCTTTCTAGCCAAAGATTTTAAAATTATGACTTTCAGACCTTATTAGTAATTGTAATCAGAGCTCTCGAGCTTCATATTACTCTCGTTTTTGGCTCAAGTCGAACAAGACCAGGGGCCAGTTGCATAAACATAGTCATTATGTTAAAATGTCTTAAGAACTAGCAGTTAGCCAAGAGGTAATCAATGTTACTTTTCTGATTCAAATTGGGACAGTCTACCTTTTTGTAACTGAATTCGAAAAGTTATGAAACAGTTTTGAAGAAAACTAGATGACTAACTTTTTAAGTCTAAGCAGTTTATGCAACCGGCCCCAGTTCTGTCATTTAGCCTACATGTGACTTGCTCTGACTATCATTTGAATCTGCTTGCAGTCAGATTAGTCGAATTTACAATGGAACCACTCAAATCGGTTATTTGAAAAGAATCGACTCAAAGGAATGATTCAATCACAATTCCGATAACGCGCTATACCGCAATAAAATAACAAGGAAGGCCATCTTTTTCTTAAAATGTAGTGGAGTAGCTTGGATCCATTTAACAAATAATAACAAGAAAAAAAAAATGGAATAGCAGAAATAATTACATTCCAAACATACTGATATCACAGAAGCAATACATTATTTTTCGGCATAGTTTTTGTGCTGTTGACAAATTAAAATGTTTGTGATGTACAGAAAAATAATGACTCTGTGGTCTCCTGTATGTTTATATGAATTAATCATTTTTCAACATATTACTATCGCTATTCAACTTACAAAACATGATACCCTGTTGAAAAAACAGCATATGCTGGTTAGGCATGTTTTGACGCTGGGATGCTGGTTTAAGCTGGTCCTTTGCTGGTTTAAGCTGGTCCTTTGCTGGTTTATGCTGGTCCTTTGCTGGTATAAGCTGGTCCTTTGCTGGTTTAAGATGGTCCTATTCTGGTTTATGCTGGTCCTTTGCTGGTATAAGCTGGTCCTTTGCTGGTTTAAGATGGTCCTATTCTGGTTTATGCTGGTCCTTTGCTGGATTAAGCTGGTCCTTTGCTGGTTTAAGCTGGTCCTTTGTTGGTTCATGCTGGTCCTTTGCTGGTTTAAACTGGTCCTTTGCTGGTTTATGCTGGTCCTTTACTGGTATAAGCTGGTCCTTTGCTGGTCCTTTGCTGGTTTAAGATGGTCCTATTCTGGTTTAAGCTGGTTCTTTGCTGGTTTATGCTGGTCCTTTTGCTGGTTTATGCTGGTCCTTTGCCGGTTTATGCTGGTCCTTTGCCAGCACATGACTAGCAAAAGGACCAGCATAAACCAGCAAAGGACCAGCTTAAACCAGCAAAGGACCAGCATAAACCAGCATCCCAGCGTCAAAACATACCTAACCAGCATATGCTGTTTTTTTCAACAGGGTAGCAACTCACCTTCTCATCGATCGCACGTTGCCTTTCAAAACAGACAATTTCAAACTGTTGCTCAGAACATTTCTGCATTTATTATGACAGTACTTATGCAATTATCACTCATGATGACGCTTATTTCAAATGGAGAACATCTTCCTCTGGTTCATGTAGCGATTTACATGGCAGGGGTAAAAAAAGAGGAACTAAACAGAGGAAATGGAGTTGAGTTCGTAAAACAACTATAAAATCGGCGTTCCTGCTTTATGTTAGGTGTCAGACAAATGTGACAGTGTCATAATTATAGCAATTACAATCAAATTACAAATTGTGGCGTTTGTAGACACTTTTTTTCCCCTCCAATATAGTTCCAAGCAAGTTGCTGCTTGTTTAACGACACTGCAACATAACATCTTTAAACATGTTATCTGTACTCATCTTATTATTAGACTGAAGTACACTGTAGGACACCAAAAATAAAGAGGAACAACTATTACACCAGCAAGTGAGGAGAGAAACAGAGCTCTTTCCTGTACATGGAAGCAAATTCATTTCATTAGAGGCAGCAGCTAAGCTAAGCTAAAATGTGAAAAATTAAAAGTGTTTATAAGATTCAAAGTGTCCTTTACCTCCATAACTCAGTTTGCTCGTTTCTATAGTGTGACGCTCTGGGATAAGAAATGTTTTAACTGTGCCACTGTCTGGACATCCATACACATGGTCGTCGTGTACTAGACAGCACATTACAATATTACATTTCAGCAAACAGAGGCTCACAGTAAACAGAACTATACACAGCAAATAAGACCGTTTTATTCGGATATCTTTGCTAAGGTCCTTGTCAAGCCAGTGGGCTTTCTTACTGATGGAAAATCAAGGTTTCCTTGACATTGTGCAAATAAAAGAAAGAAAAAAAAAAGCCCTCAAAATGGCTCTATTATATACATTTACTGCTGCATTAATCATTGTGGAATTATTTCAATTTCTCAAACACCATTCTGCACTTGGTTGCTAGATAACAGGTGTCTAGTTAGGGTTAAAGAGTCAACGAATTAAAGAGCTGTATAACTGAGAAAATAGTCCCATAATTCTGATTTCCAGTCAGTGCTTGTTCTCGCTTGCTTGAAAAATGATTTTAGGTGACTATGACAAGGAAAGTCAGACATAAGCTCAGTCTAATTGTGGTTTAGGATGATTGAAATTCATATAGGTTAGCAGAATAGCAGTGACTAAGATTCCTATTCTATGATGTTCCTACCAATTGTTTCACAAAACTCTGCAGCATCGTTTGTATTCTCAGTGTTACCCTGTTGCTTGATCAACATGATGCTTGATCAACCAATGTCAAACAGAAAATTACTTGTAACATAAAAAAAAAAAAAAAAAATTCATGAAAATGAACAGTCACATAAAATGAGAACAGTTCGTAAAAAGCTGAACAACAAATACTTTCAGGAGGGAAATGGGAAGAACTACAATACTCTTTAAGGTTTTCAATACTAAGCTGGGAATAACAGTTTTTTGGCATTTGAAAAACCAACTCGATTCTCTTTCATTAATATTGTTGACGTGAGAAGCCCAACAGTAAAAATAGGACACAATTGAACTAAAGAAAATAATCTGCACTCCACAGATTGGGGACCATTCACACAGAAGGTGTTCTTCCGTTGCAGTTCAACTAATAAAGAAGAAAAGAACGCAGGGTTGACACTTGACAGTGTCTTACAAACGCGAAGCTCATACGTTTTGCGAGAAAAATAACAAAAAAGCAATGCAGTAGAATGCAAAACGCATTCTGTGTGAACCAACCCTTACATTTATGTGGGGGTGGTTTCATCCAAAACGCATTTTCTTTTTCACTGCTCTACTTTTCAGTTGTTTTTCTATGTAAATACGTGCTAGATGGACGTGGTTGACCTTTGCGCTGGCGTCTTGTGGCTTTTGAAGCATCTTGCACATGTAGCTGCGTTTTGCTCCAATTACAAATAAGTAAAAAAAAAAAAAAAAAAAGTGTCTTTTTTTTATTGGACGTGTCTCAAAACTTTTTTTTGTGGAATGGGGAAAAAACGTTGGTTCTGTGTGAATGGCCCCCAAGAGTGGTTTTATGGAAACTTGACACCTAATTTCTGCTCGTGTCCTACGAATGAGGCTCAGTATCTCTAACATGCTAACTTAAAAACTCTCAAATTCCTTCAATTGCCGTGTCAAAATTCCAGTTTTCCCAGGACTACAAACACATTTAAGACAAAATAACAAAGACAAAAGTGGCTTATAACACCACAATCCAACTAAAAGGAGATTCCACATCATAGTATATGGAACGATAATACTGAATCAATCCACGTCCATCAGGAGAGAGGAGGAATGGCAGCCAACAGAGGCATACAACTTTAGGATTCTCCTGGACTCTATAGTGCAATCTGAGTGCACTTACATCGGAGTAAACACACGACGAGTCTGCTTAAACAGAGAGGGCTGGTGAAAGGTTTTGGGTAGCAATAAAACAAGGCCATATTTCTGATTGATGCAGAAGTCTAACTCTGTTACGTAAGAGAGTCAGACGACATTGCAGGGTTGACCGAGGCACACAGCGCAGTGCAATGAGCACTGCACCAACAAGCACTGAAGTTAAAGCACAGAGTGATGTTTCTCCTGTGAAGAAATCATCACCCATAAGCCCCTACTCATTCTACACTTCCATTAACATGTCTTTTACACAGAAAGCAAACATGAGAAGCCCCTGAATGCTAACTGTAAATGTTTTCACACCATGTTTTCCAATTTTGTCCTAAAAAGAAAAAAACTTGATACCATCTCTTTTGCAATGCAAAAATGGACCATTTTCACTGTATTATTTGCCTAGATGTGAAAAGTAAAGCCCTTACCCCTTCTCCTCCCCCCCAGAACATTGCTTAAGCGATTTTAATATTTAAATATATGCCAGAATATATACAAACAGTCCTCTTGTCAGTCACTGCTATACAGGCCGCCTCTCGCTCTGATCCTACACTGTGGGCATGCCGTCTTTGTCCAGCAACCGTTTCATTCTTCTCCTGCAAGCAAGTGAGTGAACATTTATTAACGAAGAGGTTCTACATTCCTGCCGAGAGCAGAGAGGCTCATAATACCTTTAAGGGCGTTTAAAAAGAAATGGAGAAGATGACTAAATGACTATAAAAAGGGCCTCCTGATGGCTTGACGTCCCTCAGGCGTCTGGTACAGTGTTTGTTTTGGTCC
The DNA here is from genome assembly GCF_001515605.1 of Sinocyclocheilus anshuiensis. Classification (NCBI taxonomy): domain Eukaryota; kingdom Metazoa; phylum Chordata; class Actinopteri; order Cypriniformes; family Cyprinidae; genus Sinocyclocheilus; species Sinocyclocheilus anshuiensis. The sequence continues at coordinate 542,858 of NW_015552706.1, read as the reverse complement.
CCTCTTGGTCCCCGGTAACATCCCCTCAGCATGTTTCCTGTAGTTCACCAGGCTCTTCAGGTCATGGAGGGAAAATGTGGTCGGAGGGTAGAGTGGACGGAGTTCAAGGCGTTTCTGTCGTTCTCTCCGTCTTTTCCACAGTGGAAGGTTTACGACGGCTCCAAGCTCTTCAGGGCACCAACCTTTGACTCCAAGTCTGTAATCTGAGATGGAAAAAGATGGAAATTCAGGTCAGGTACACTTATTGTCACCATTTTTATGTATGTGGCAAATGCTTTTATCTTTAAATGCATACATTACTGTTCAAAAGTTTGGGGTTGTTAATATTTTTGAAAATGTCTCTTACTGTATGCTCACCAAGGCTCCATTTATTTGATCACAAATACAGTAAAACAGCAATATCGTAAAATATTATTACAATTAAAAATAATCGTTTTCTATGTGAATATTTTTAAAAATGTAATTTATTCCTGTGATGCAAAGCTGAATTTTCAGCATCATATTCCAGTCTTCAGTGCCACATGATTCTTCAGAAATCATTCTAATATGCTGATTTACTGCTCAAGAAACATGTGTTATAATTTTTTTCAGGATTCTTTAATAAATTAAATCTTCTGTACCATTATGAAAGTTTTTACTGTCAATTTTGATAATTTTTTTGTGTTATTGCCTCCTTATGATAAATTGCTTGTATTCCTTATTTTTTAGTCACTTTGGATAAAATCGTCTGCTAAATGAATAAATGTGAATTATAATTTAATGCATTATTGCTAAATTAATTTCTTTTTCTAAAAAAAAAATAAAAAAAAAAATAAAAAATAAATAAATAAATAAATACTGACCCCAAATTTTGAACAATATAATAAATGTAAACCCTTAGGGCAGGTTCACAGTTTTTCCTTTCCCCTCCGTTATTTTTCCATTGTTTTCTTTGTAAATAGACAAACATTTTTTGACTGCTGTGCTCACATCACACATCTTTTGCAGCATCTCATGCACGACACGCCTCTCTAAAAATGCAGCGTTCAACTAAAATAGGATTAATAATAGTGATGTTTGCTTCAAGTTCAAGTTTATTTCTAAAGAACAATTTAAAACAACTAAGAGTTGACGAAAGTGCTGTACAGTGCTGAAAATTATAACATCATGTAAACAAACAAAACAAAAACACAGTAAAGGAGATTACATGAAACTCTACAATACAATAAAAGCCAAGAAAAACTAACTTTAAAATCAGAAAGTGTTTGAGCACTTGAGGCTCCTCCACAGTTTTGGTACAACTACTGAAAAAGCCGGATAATTTCTCAGTTTTATTCTTGCTCTAGGACCAGTCCACCACCTCTGATCTGAAGATCTGAGGGATCTTGATGGATTATGCATAGACAGAAGGCTCGATTTGTAAGTAGGTGACTGTCTGTTTAAAGATTTAAAGACAAATAAAAGAATCTCAAAATCAATAGAGTAGGCACCAATAATAAATGTCATATAAAACTAGTATTTGCAATCACCCAGTGTGTGAGTGTATAAGAATAAATGGTTTCTGATTTCCAAACGCACCTTCTCCTGGAGGTTTTCTGTCTCCACCTTGTGGGTGGCCTCTGACTCCTCTTGTGCTCTGCGCTGGGCCGTCTCCTTCTTCAAATACTCAATCTCTCTGCATTAAGACGCACACATATGCACACAATACAGTTAAACCCTTTCACTAGGTCACATGAAGGAGTTTTGTCTAATTCTTTCAATCACAAACCCCTCGAACATGCTTATTTTGTTTTGTGATCCTGATTAAAGTCATTATATTGAGTCTGACTCGCTATTATCCCCAATTCATTGCACTCACTTCTGCTGGTACTCTTTGATGAGGCGTTTGGCTTTGCTGTACTTGCGCTCCAGCGTTTGGTACTGTGTCTGTGTCTCTTTCAGGTGCTCGTCCACCGCCTGGCACAAGCTCTGAGCCTCCATCCAATAGCCCTCCAACTTCTCCACCCGCTCCTTATTCTCTCTCACCGTCTGCTCCAACTGAGCCCTCTCCATCCGCCAGCGCAGCTTATCCTGCTCAGCGTGAGCCAGCTAGAGAGAGACGGAGAGATCATCACAAGGGTAAATAAAGGTTGTTTAAAGATCTCTTACAAATGTTTATACAAATCAAAAGCAAGCAAATAAAATGACATGTACAAGTGGTGTCTCTGACGGACAGTCATACCTTCCTCTTGAGCTGCTGGATCTCAGCCTGGGTCACAGCATGTTTTATCTGGAGCTGGAGACAGAGATGGGTGTACAGAGATGCACATTTTTTTTGATTATTGAGTTCATACAGATATCAACAAACCAAATCAAATGAAATGTAAATTATATTGTAATTTATTTTGGGGCGCATAATGATATAAACAATTATCATTATTTTTTTTTACAGTGTGTACATTGCTTATTGATTGTAAAAAAAAATAAAATTGCTGATATAGACCAACATTTCCATAATGGAGCTTTAGTGCGAAATAAGTAAGTAATTAAGTAAATAAATAAATACAAACTCTAGATTCATATTGTTAGCTATTGATCATAATATAAATAAAATTAGAATTAAAATAAAATAAAAATCAGCTGCATCTGTTTAATATTAAGTCAATTCCCAGTTAATTTCAAAAGGCAATTATGAAACTAAAAAATGGCAGCGTGGATAGGTTTGCACATTTTTTTTCTGGTCATGCGTTTATGAGTGGTCAGCTTTAGAAGTTTTCTTGTGTCCCACTGACCTCCTTAAACTTGTGTGCAAGTTTCTCTGGGTCCATCTCCACAGGAGAGAGCATGTCTTCATTCTCTGCCAGGTCAAACACCTCGATGGCATTAGGAAACATGGGGCTCATCTCTCCTTCTTCATCGGTGGCATATTCACCCGTCTGAACATGAACAAGAAATCGAGAAAGAAAGAGAGATGGATATTGAGACACATGCTGCTTTTCAGTGCAGCTGAGATTTGTTTATCTGACCTTAAACAATTTATGGATTTTGAAGCTAAAGAAGTTTCTGTATCAGGTATTTGATAAGGATTCTTGACTCGGACATGTGTTGGTTTCTGATCAGTGTGTTGGTAACATTAACCACTAGATGTCAGAGTTTAGCTAGGCAGAAACCAACTGGATCAAGGGGAAAACACATGGCAGGACATTGTAAAAAAAAAAAAACACTGTGACTGGCCAACCACCATTTTGAATTGACTGTGCAGCTGCAGGAAGATGAAGTAAAGGCAAGTAGAAGCAAACTGACAGAACTGCAACCACATGATACATTGATGTGCCACATTTGAAATGATTTGGGAACTGTTGAGAAAATCTTGGACCATAAACAAACATACAAAGTCTCTTGAGAATTTCTGAGGATCACAGCCATGAAAGCATGTCCCAACACATCTGAAATAAAGCATCCAACATGTTCTCCACATCCTAAAACTGCAATTACCCTGACCTCAAAAGGCCGTCGTACACCCAACACTCCCTAAGAGCCGCTGCAAATACACCACTATCACAAACATCCTTTTAACAAAGGACTTCCCCTGCAAGTTGGGACATGAGCAAGCAAACTCCCGCACAATGACTTCCTGTCTGGATGAGTGAACGCAGTGCAAACTCTCATCAGGCAAACAGCCACAGTTAATGACACACATGACAGAATCACTTGGTGAACATCTTGATTCCTCCGAAGAAACGTCTTCTTGTTAATAATGAATTTTGCAATTGGTCAGTTTTGTATGCTAGTATCAGTTCAGCCTCGAGTGATACAATTATTTCCAAGAAAAGAGTGAAAATCAAATTACTACAGTATATACAGTTGAGTATATATATACAGTGGGTACGGAAAGTATTCAGACCCCCTT
>NW_015552706.1:532249-538431 GCF_001515605.1 Sinocyclocheilus anshuiensis | reverse complement strand
AATGGCTGCAATATAACAAAGAGTGAAAAATTTAAGGGGGTCTGAATACTTTCCGTACCCACTGTATATCTATATGCAATTATGTATGCAATACAGAGTGCCACTCGGTTTTATATACATGCTATATACAGTTGAGTTAACCTATATGCTCTATAAAATTTACTTATCACTTGTCACTAATAGAGCTAATGACACAAATAGAATAGAAAATTCTTAGAAAAAAATACATTGTAAATTGTAAAAATACAAAATAAAAAAAATACAAAAAAAATCAATTTTCTCAGCAAACTGAGGTACAAAATACTTTGGTTATAGAATCTTGATCTTTCAGATTGAGTATTTATTTTTCATATATTATTCTGTACTTTATTTTATACAGTTAAAGAAATCAATGAAAACAATTATAAAATATTAATTTAAATACTGCATTATTAATAAACTATTATATATGATTAAATATTTATAAATGTATAATATAAAATAAAAATATATAAATATCAATATTTACTTAAATTATATATGACCATTTATTATAATTATTTTATATCAAGTTTGAGGTCAGTAAATTTTTTAAAAGAATTGCCTTACACTCACCAAAGCTGCATTTATGTAATGAAAAAAATTATAATAATGTAATCAAAACAGTAAGATTTTGAAATAATATAAAATTTTAAAATAAGTGTTTTTCATTTTATTATATTTCAAAATATAATTTCTTCCTGTGATCCTGTGTAGCAGTCATTACTCCAGTCTTCAGTCACATGATTCTTCAGAAATCATGTTGATTTTATTAAAAGAAACATTTCTTACATACATTTTTTGAGACACTGCCATGGCATTCTGCCCTTACTTTCACACCCAAGATCTCCAAGAATACAGACTGCGAGAACTGTGAATCTTCAACATCTGAATTATTAATCAATTCCCCTCACACCATGCCAATGTGGGCAGGTGTGGAGGACAATTATGAGACATGTACAGCATGAACGTGTTAAAGCAATGCAGTGCTTTAAAACGGAGCTAAATTCTGTGATTTCATGATTCCTGAAGGAGTGTCTCGGTGAAGAAATGGTGACATACTGTCTTCCACTACATGCAACCAAAATCACTTTAATAACCCATCATTAAGGGGTACAGCTATATTAATGCAATTAAATTGTTTTAAACCCCACATTTCCTTTCATTTAACTTGATTTATGAGCTTTGAGCATTTTAAACATGTCATAAAAACAGTGAATACCTCAGGTGTTTTGATGCATTGCCAAGAACAAGGTCAAGCGTCAAGCTTGACACACTGACTCATAAGTTTCCAGTCTAACTTATGAAATCTGAGGTCAGTGGTGCAAAAAAGGAGTACGTGACATTTGCAATACAGAGTGCCACTCAACTGGAGGCAAAATAATAGATTTTTTAGATGTAACAGGTGTAAGACAAACATCTAAAAATAGATTTAAAACAATATAGACCAAAAACAATGTTTTTTTTTTTTTTTATAATTTATAATTTTTATTTATATTTAAGCCCCAAATATATCCAAGCCTCAAAGCTAAACACAGTTATTCGCAAGACAGAGACAGAGAAAAGTCTATTTCACAGTCACTGGCAAAATATTTACTATAATATAATGAAATCTTTGCAATTAATAGGTTAAAAAAATTATATAGTGGAGTGTTTGAGAAAAAACTTATTTGAAAAGGCATGATTTGTGAAAAAAACTGAATTGCAATTTTTCTGATTAAAATTTTGCAATTTGGAATACGATAAAAAAAAAAAAATCAGGTTTGCTTTGCTTGTTTGTAGCCCTACACATTTTGGCCAAAATTCTGTAATTTTATATCAATACGGACAATGTGTTGTGAACTACTGGTTAATTTTCTGTTCTGTTTTTTCATTTTTAAGCAACAAAATACAACCAAAAAAAATTGAGTATTAAAAATGTTATAATAATAAAAAGAATTACTAAATAAAAGTAAACAAATTACATAAAAAAAGAAAAAATAATATGGTAATATTCCACTGTAAAATAAAAAAATTAGAGTATACATGTATTTATTTTTAAATTACAACAGTAGAATTACAATACGAATATTTATGGCTGTCTTAATTTCTTAATTTTAAACTTTTATTTTAATGTAAAACTGCAGTAAACCCTTACAGCTTCTTTTTTTGTTGACAACTGCTTCTCATTACAATGGGAACGAAAGAAGGTTGGCGTGCGTTGCGTTCCCAAATGCAGAATGCAAATTACAGCGACCCAGACTGAGAGTGTGAAGCAGCATTTATTGCGAACCAAACCACTCTGAGACGCTGCAAACACCAGCAGATCATGAGCTGCCCACATGTCAATTAACACAATGCAGCGCTTCACTCTGGAACACGCAGTGCATATAGTTATTTAAAGGGGTCATATTATGCGATTTCAATTTTTCCTTTCTCTTTGGAGTGTTACAAGCTCTTGGTGCATAAAGAAGATCTGTAAAGTTGCAAAGACTAAAGTCTCAAATCCAAAGAGATATTCTTTATAAAAGTTAAGAGTCAGCCACACCTACCTAAAACGGCTCGTTCTAACACGCCCCCACATACCTACGTCGCTCTGTGGGAAGATTTGCATAACGCCGCCCAAATGTTCACGCAAAGAAAGAAGGCGTAACTTTTATTCTCACTGTAGTATTGTTGCCACACAGCGTCTCCATATCCTGAAGACGCTGTGTGCTTCGTTGTGAAAGCGAAACTACTTTGTTTGGTCTTCCAAAAGAGGACGATATCCGCTTCGTCATGCCTAGAGCTGATCCGTGCTGGTCGCTGAGGGAATACAACAGTATGGTGAGGGGCGTAACATTTCCGTCTCACGCTTGAGGTATTCGGCCAATCACAACGCACTGGATAGCTGGCCAATCACAGCACACCTCGCTTTTTCAGACCGATGAGCTTTGTAAAAATCGACGCGTTTCAAAAAGGCGGGGCATAGAGGAGAAAGAATAATGTACAGTATGTGGAAAATAATGTGTTTTTTTTACTTTAAACCGCATAAACACATTTCATTACACAAAATACACAAAATAATGTTCTTTTTAGCAGCATCATATGACCCCTTTAATGAAATCCCATGTTACTTATACTCAATCTGCATTAGTCACAAATTGAAAAAGTTAAATCATTGTGTATCTGATGAAGCTTTACCTCTTCGTCCTCTTCCGTGTAGGGGTTGTAGCGTTGCTCCATCATTTCTCTCTGCCATCTCTCCTGCTCCAGTGTCTGCTGGATCAGCTGGGCCACCTCACTCTGTTCCCCCGGCTTCTCCCGGCCAATCACAAACCTGCAACACACAAACACACCAGTCAATCAGATAAGACCTAGTGGACTAGCTGTCATTCCTTAAGTGAGTTCTGTACTGTTTTCAGGTGTGATGATTTACAGGACGAAAAGACCTGCATTATAAAGCCTAAAAGGCTCAAAACCTTCATCAGCATCCTGCTGGATGCCTTCAACTGCATCCTATTTAAAAGTGACTGATTGTCAGTCGCTTCTGTGCTGAGGTATTCCTCACAAATAAAAGTTATTATTAAACATCTTCTCTCCCACTGGACTTGAGCCTCGTCTATTAATCACATTTTCCATTTCCCTGCACTACAATCAAGCACCATCCACGCCTAGCCAGAACAGCTTAAGAGAAAACAGGACGCAGATGCGTGAGCTTGTTTGAAATGCCACAACTACCCAATCCCTCATCTTGACAGTAGATGCAACCACACAGGTCTTAGATCTTTGTTAAATCAAAGTAACAGAAAGCAGCAATCTATTCGATACACAGCATTGTCAGGGCAATATTAGAGATGATAATGAATCAGTGAGCATCTGATGCCAAATGAGATGACTGAAGATAATGCTGGATTAAATAGAGGGAAATTAAATTCTAATACACTAAAGCCTGAGGTCTCCCTGAATTTTTGGTACAAAAACACGTGCAACAAAGGTTCAAAATGAAGCAGTGGATCTCTGTGAACACATTCACACTAAGTCTGATAATACTCCAATGACATATAGCTTTTTAATTCTTTAATTTTTTTATTGTTTGGATACAGAAATAAAGAAGTTTGGCATTGGTCTAGATATTTTTTGAGTGAATATTTTAGAATTTTATATAATTTTTGTCATATACTGTATATGTGACTCTATCACACACACATTACCGTTTCAGATCACTAAGATTTTTATTTTTTAAAAGGAAATTAATGCTTTTATTCAGCAAGGACACAATAAACTGATCAAAAGTGAGTTTTTAGAAATTGTTTAGAAAAAGATGTATTTCAAATAAATGCATGATTATAAAAAGAATCCTTCTGAAGGATCATGTGACACTGAAGACTGGAGAAATGGCTGGTAAAATTACATAAAAAATATATTCTAATATAAAACGGTTATTTTAAATTTAATACTAATTCACAAAATTCATGTTATGACTGTATTTTTGAATTAATAAATAGACTTTTAAAAAATATTAAAAAACACCCCAATCTTTAATAAAAAATAAATAAATAAATAAATAAATAAAATAAAATATGACCTGGCTAAACCTTGACCTGTGAGATTTCACATGAAGTCTCTATGAAAAAGTTGTTTAATTTCCTTACTTGACAGTGCCGCTGGTGTTCCTAAGGACCGATGCAGCGAAATTCTGGGTCACGCCCACCAGACTGGTTCCATCCACCTCCACGATCAGATCATTCACCTGGATCCTACCGGAAGGAAAAATAACCAGGACAGCTCAGGGAGGAAAAGTGCATCTGTAAAATGGCTGCTACATCTTGGGCCAAGATACTGATCAATCTCATCACTATACGTGGACAGGAACTGACAATGCCAAAGGAATCATTTATTCAGTCTGAAAGCTGACCAACAGCAGCAGTGAATCAGTGCCTTGCCTAACTAAACCTCTTCTTGTATTCCAAGCCGTTAAAATGATCGATCGATCCTCTCAGTCATAAAAGATGCCAATCTATCCAGCCCCATCCAAAACAGTCCCCGGTAGCCTGTTTGCCAAGGCAGATGTATGTTTGATAGACAGCAGGAGAACCAATGAGGAGCCAGAGAGTGAAGGTGAGGTCCTTTCAGAGCGCTAAAGTGTCTGTCCCACTCAATACATGTGGCGACAGCTCATTTCAGCATTGGCTTATTAGATTTTTATGTCTCCTGTGGCTTCCAGGCCGACTGTTTCTAACTGTCATGCCAAAATGAGGAAGAAGCCACTGCAATGCAGCATGAACCTACTGACTCAAGACTGGAGAGAAATAACTAACGTTGTGAGTTTTTAAGATTCCTAACACTCGTTAAATCTCCTGCGCTCTAAAGGAACATCATAAGCAAAAGTGGGCTTCTCTAAGCTGAATTGCTGTTATTTTTCAAAGAGCTCTTGAGCTTGACAGATAGAAATAGCTTCTCTGTGACCGCCATGACTCACTCCAGGGTCTGAAGAGCTCAGATGCCATTGCAAGGTCAGATTCTACTCATTATAGATCAATAAATACCATCCCTCCATCTAGGCCTGGGCGATAAAACGGTATCGATATTTATCGACGGTACACCTTCTTCGATATCGATAGAAAAATTGTTCGATATAGCACACGATATAGGCACTATGAGTGACGCAGACAGCACACACAAACACGAATGCTGAAATGAGTGCTGTGCCTGCCTGTGATGAGGAGATTGTGAATAAAGAATGAATATTAGTTGAATTTAAAATAAACATTTGCATTTGAATGTTAGGTGTGCATCAGGGAGCATCATCAGTGGCGCGTGAGATGCGTTGATGATGTGAGTGACGTTTTTGCATTTGAATGTTTTGTTAGTCTAGCCCACGAGACGCGCCACTGCTGCGTTATTCATTCAAAATATTAGAGAAATATAGAAGCTCAATGCGGAGAAGATCTTGAATGGGTTAAAACCGAAACCAAGCCATTCACACAGAACGCATATTCAGCGCATTTTTTAGACGGACAAATATGACTGCTGCACTCGCGTCTCACATAAGAGATGTAGTCATGCAAAGTTAAAAGAGTTTAAACTTTTACAAAACACGTCGTGAATTTGTGGAGGTTTATTCATTTTCACTGCGTCTCATATGTTTTTAAATGCAATCTGTGTGAATGGCGCTTCGGCTCTTTGGATTAAGCAATGCATAA